>NW_021472121.1:0-297 GCF_001605985.2 Dendrobium catenatum | reverse complement strand
TCAAGACCAATACCTAGCAATACCAAGCAATACTAGCAAAACCAAGCAATCTTAGCAAAACCGAGGTATTGCTAGCCTGCTAGGTATTGGTCTTCACTGAATAATATTTCTCATTATTGTCGAGGAATATCGAGCAATACCTAGCAAAACCTCTGTCTGCACAAATCAACAAATACATAGCAATCCCGGGTCCGGTCGTCGGGCCGCACGGTAAAGAGTAAGGGCACGTGACACATATTTTATTAGCGTCCGAACGTAGAGCTATGTCAGGACACCGGACCAAATAAAAGTCATATG
>NW_021472120.1:0-297 GCF_001605985.2 Dendrobium catenatum | reverse complement strand
GGAAATCCTATGGGCGACGTCTACACTAGGCTACGAATTCCTAGGTGCTAGAGTTGATTCTGGGGAAATTGACCTCAAATAATGAGGTCAACAAATGGACCCCCAATAGGCATGATAAACTTGCCAAAGTTTATCGTGCGTATTGGTGTTGACCGAAACGATCAATTTGATCCAAAATTGAACTTGAAAGTCTGAGTATATGAATTGAAGAAATTTAGATAGAAAGTCGGAATGAAAAGTTGATGTAAATTTGAGTTGATTTGTTTGAAAGATTTGAATCGATTAATTTATTTAAAT
>NW_021472119.1:0-258 GCF_001605985.2 Dendrobium catenatum | reverse complement strand
CGGATGCGACTTGACGAGCAACGCGGACACGACCTGACGCGTGGGATGATGAAACAGGTCAATTCGGGTCGACCGGCGAGTTGCCGGGTCAACCTGAACCCGACCCACTTTTTAAACAGGTCAGAAATGTGAACCCGGATCCGACCCGTTTAACAAACGGGTTGACCCGAACCCGGATTTTTCTAGGTCGGGTCCGGGTCGGGTTTCGGATCGGATCAAAAATTGACACCCCTTTCAGTTCATCACGATAAGGTGAGC
>NW_021472118.1:0-224 GCF_001605985.2 Dendrobium catenatum | reverse complement strand
TAATATAAATTTCTCCACTTACCCATCCCCCCTATTCACTTAGCTTACTGGTTAAGGGAGAAAATGGAGAAGAAAGGAAGGAGGGAGAAAGTGGAGAGAGAATGTAACTTCAAGTTATTTCTATTTTTCACTCCAGTTAGGAAAAGTCTTCTAATGGTGGTTGGTAACCCGAATCTGACTTCTATTTTTAATTACATCAATTTCTCAAAATTTATCTCTCTAAA
>NW_021472117.1:0-282 GCF_001605985.2 Dendrobium catenatum | reverse complement strand
TGCATTATATTCAAATTCAGTATATATTAATTGACTCAAATAATAAGATTAATTATTTATGTAAATAATATATACAATTATTTTATTATATTTTTTATTTGATTTAAAACTGATAACAAAGTTTTATTTGACTATCATTTTTAAATGTTGAAACGTTTGAGTAAAAATAAAGTTTATTTAAAAGAAAAAAAAATTAAATGTGAGAAACATTTTTTCACATGTTATAAATGTGTGAAGTTTTGTTAAATGTCGGTGAGCCATTGCTTCATCTAGCCGTTAAAA
>NW_021472116.1:0-240 GCF_001605985.2 Dendrobium catenatum | reverse complement strand
GTTTTTGTCACTACAACACCTCTAATTGATTAGGTTGGTTAGCTCTAGCCTTAAAACCTGCTGTCCTGAAAATTCCCGCACTTTAATTTGAGTCTAAGTATGTGCTATATTGCTGTCCACACTATAAAACCCACACGTAACACTTAGGCAACCTAGGTCCTTGTGGTAAATTGCTGTCCTTTCATTTCCTGCATCATTTAGACGGTTTTCTAGTGAGTTTAACTTAGTTATAAGTGCTGT
>NW_021472115.1:0-1041 GCF_001605985.2 Dendrobium catenatum | reverse complement strand
CGTTATATGTTTATATTTTTTAGTAATGACATACAAATTTTATTGGAGACTTAAAAAGCGGGACATACAATTATTGACAGCCTAGAAGAAATATTCCATCTTCCTACCACAACATTCATTTGCAACTTCAGATTGAAGCAACCTTTTTTTAATTTATATTATAAAATTTTTACGTGCAATTTTTTAGTATGAACTTTCTTTCAATATTTCATTGGCCCGATTGCTAAACATTATAGTTATTGGAGGTTTGCTCACTTACACATAGGGGTGTCAATTCGGGTTGATCGGTCTAGTTCGGGTCAAACCCGAGCTGATCCGGATCTAAACGGGTCAACCCGAATCCAACCCTTTTTTGCAAACGGGTCAAACATTTCAACCCGAACCCAGCCCGCACGAGTTGCCGGGTTGACCCGAATTTAGTAGATTTGGCTGAATCGCTAAAGCTGCGTGAGCCAGTCCGCGAGTGCGGGTAGCAGAGTCAAAGTCCGAGTCACGACAGCGGTAGAGTCCAAGAGTGCAGGATCGCGAGCGCAGGCAGAGTCAGAGTCCGAGTCACGAGTGCACGGCAGCGAGTAAAGCCAGTAGGTCCGTGAGGGCGGACAGAGTTGTCCGCGGGACCATGAGCCGACGAGTGTAGGTGGAGACGCGACTCATGAGCACGCGGCTGCGAAGTCCGAGTCAACGGGACTTCGCGAGTGCGGGTGGAAATCCGGAATTTACTCTGACTTTCAGGTCATTATTGGGTTGATTTTGGGCATCTGGGTCAACCCGAACCCAACCCATTTTTGAAACGGGTCAAATATCCAAACCCAAACCCGACCCATTTGCTAATCAAGTCAACCCGAACACGAATTTTTTAGGATGGGGTCCGAGTCGGGTTTCAAGTCGTCTCAAAAATTGATAACCCTACTTACACTCTTATATATATCCCTTATAATATGCTCAACTTGAAATAACTTTTTTTAACTCCTTCAGGAAAAATATATATTTAACTGATTTAAAAGATATAATAAAAAACATTTTGAAATCACTCAAAATAGT
>NW_021472114.1:0-289 GCF_001605985.2 Dendrobium catenatum | reverse complement strand
ATATAAATTTTACTAAATCATGTGTTAAATCCTGAAAATTTTTTGACAAGAAAGATTTCAAATCATGTTTAATCAAGATAAATTGTTTGATGATGCAACTCAGGATTTAAGTCAACTAATTCACAGAAAACGCTAATCTAACAGTAAATCATTATATAGTATAATGACTACCTATACTTCATGTCTTCTAAACCTTGTAAATCCACCAACTTCTCAATTTAATAAATCCAATATTAATTTATTTGGTCAATATAATAACTAAACCTAATTTGTTTGCATCTTATTTACA
>NW_021472113.1:0-511 GCF_001605985.2 Dendrobium catenatum | reverse complement strand
GTCGTTGCCCATCCCGTAAGTTTGCACTTCGCAACCAATTTCGTGATTCGCATATTCGATGTTCAAGACGTCGTTGCCTCACAGCCGTCTTCTTCCCAATCGCATTCGACATTCCCAATATGTAATTGAAAGATAAATGATAAAAAATTTCTCTTATAAATTTGATGGCATTATATTGGTTAAATTTAAAAAAAAAAATTATTTAGTTATTATTACTATTTGATGTTATTATTTCATTATTATTATTTTATTTTATTTTATTTTTGTTATTATTATTATTGTCGTCTAATTAATTAAAATTTTGCGAACCCTAAAGATAGAAGTTAGATCCGCCTCTGATTATCTCCAATAAGGTCCTCGTCTCTCCTTTTCTTGGAGATGAACATTAGAGATTAGACATGGATTTGTCCATTTGGTTGGTGACTAGTTATGGCAGTTGGGAACTTTAGAAGTTGGAAATCCCTAAGGACATACAACTCTTCTCGGATGCCATGGAGACAACTTAGGTATA
>NW_021472112.1:0-252 GCF_001605985.2 Dendrobium catenatum | reverse complement strand
ACACCAGATTTAAAGTGGTTCGATCAAATCTTGACCTACGTCCACTCCTCGGAGGCACCCTCCAAGTATTGCACTAACTTAGTGTCTCTCCTTTAGCCCCACAGCTAGGCGGAGAAGCCCTTACAAAAACTCCTTTCCACCAACCCCGGTGCAGTAGAGAACCGACTCCTTTTTCTTCCTCTTGAAGCGGGTAGAGAATCTGACTCCTTTTGCTTCCTCCTGAAGCAGGCAGAGAACCTCGATTAATTGCTG
>NW_021472111.1:0-215 GCF_001605985.2 Dendrobium catenatum | reverse complement strand
TCTCTTAACCACAGTATGGTGGGATTCCTTAGGGTCAACTTGAAATCTAGCACAAAGACAAATGCTAAACATTATATCCGGTCGACTAGAAGTCATGTAAAGTAAAGGTCCAATCATCCATATGTACTTCTTTTGATCAACAGACATCCCACTTGGGTCGTTATCCAACTGAACACTAGAGGTCATGGGAGTATTAATTAGCTTGGCTTTATCCA
>NW_021472110.1:0-305 GCF_001605985.2 Dendrobium catenatum | reverse complement strand
AATCAAAGAGCTTTAAATCACCTCATTAAACCCCTCTCTAAATTATTTCCTAAATCCAAGCTCTTCCTTAGGAAATAATTCCAAATCTTCTGGCTTTCTCCCTTGGCCGAAATCTGCATGATTATATGTTTAATTTGTTCCTAAAAGGAATATCCCCATCAGAAGATTTAAATCAAGGCTTTTCCTTACCGCCGCCCCTCCTCTTGCAGCCTCCGTTAATTACTTTCCATCCAGAGAATAATGAGTAAGAAAGGATTTCAAACTCCCACCATCCACTGGCTCCAAAGGCTTTTCCCGTGACTGCT
>NW_021472109.1:0-207 GCF_001605985.2 Dendrobium catenatum | reverse complement strand
AATGCCCAATATATCAATCATCAAATGCATTGTAAAGTTAAAATCAAAAGACTCCATTATATTAATCAGAACACCCGCTTCAACTGATTGCTGATCATGAACACCGTCTTCCTTAACAATCTCTAGTACCTCGATCACAGAAGCATACATATGCATAAGACTAATCAGTAAATGAAAATGTGAACTCCAACGAGTATCACTAGATTT
>NW_021472108.1:0-323 GCF_001605985.2 Dendrobium catenatum | reverse complement strand
AATCCTATCCAACATTCAAGGACTAAGCACATTGACCTTAGGCATCACTTCATTTGAGATCATGTGACTAAGGGAGACACTGAGTTACACCATGTGACAACTGAAAATCAATTGGCTGACATCTTTACTAAATCACTAGCTTTTGACACTTTTAGTTCTTTAAGGACCAGATTGGGTGTGATTGACATAACTGCATGAAACTTGATCTTTTAGTTAACTTTCTTTTATTTTTGTTTTTTATTTTTTAGTTTTTGGTGTGTTTTACTTTCTTTTATTTTTTCTTTCTCTTAGTTTTCAAAATCATCGCTGAAATGATAACATAT
>NW_021472107.1:0-214 GCF_001605985.2 Dendrobium catenatum | reverse complement strand
AAAGAAAACAAAATACACTATTGTTCAAATAAAATAACAAGTACAGAATTTTTGATTTCATCAAGGAAAATTCTCATCTCCTGATGAGAACGTATCTGCAACTCGTTCATAAAGCTCCAAGTTTTTCTTTTTTAGATCAGCAGCATAAATCTAGGTACAGTCAGTCAATGGCCGATAGCTCCATTTGACCAAAAACTTTTTGTGTTCTCCATGT
>NW_021472106.1:0-329 GCF_001605985.2 Dendrobium catenatum | reverse complement strand
GGACGCTAAACCTGTTCAAACCACAAAAATTGGAATCGGGGATACAAAAATAGAATGGCAAAAAGGGATATTTATCAAATATCACCTGCTAAGTATTCATGAATCACTGTGATGCGCCTTGGTATCGAAAAAAGCAACAAACTCCAAGTGATTCAACACAAAAATAAATTTTTATTGATAGAAAAGCAAAACGAACAAAGCAAGATGGCATGATTTAGAAACCAAACAAAAAGCATACAATAAAACTTAAAATGAAAATGAAGAATATCAAGATGGCATGATTACAATGCAATATAAAGATCAAACCAGAGAGAGAGAGAGAGAGAGAG
>NW_021472105.1:0-402 GCF_001605985.2 Dendrobium catenatum | reverse complement strand
ATTCGGATGAACTCGAGCTCTCTGAATTTGTAGTTTATCCAAGTGTAGTCCACTAGTTGGAGATGTGGCTGGAGAAGCTACGGATCGTCCGGATATTGAGGTGGTGGTGGTCGAAGGCTCATCGTCGGTGGCTCCGACCAGTTGGATTCAACTTAGGGGAGCTTGAGGAAGTTCTTGAAGGATTGAATGAGCAGAGAGCTCATTTGGGGTGCTCCAATCTGGAGAGAGAGTAGGGTTTGAAGAATGAGGCTTGATTTTATTGATTTACCCTATTCAAACCATTCAAGTTTGAATGGGTGGCTGAGATGGTTTGAGTGAGCTCCCAGATGGTCACCACCTGTCTAGGGAGTAGGTAGGAGTAGGAGAATCAAAGGACTAAAGGACATCCTACATGGAAAGGGT
>NW_021472104.1:0-219 GCF_001605985.2 Dendrobium catenatum | reverse complement strand
CTGTAGTCTGACGACGAAGATCAGTAGGACAGCTTCAGGTAGAAGTCCAGCAATGGAAAGAAGTGCATCTTCGCATAGACGTCCAATGAAGTCCGATAACCGGTAGAAGTCCGGCGTCGGGTAGAAACTTGGTGAAGAGTGAAGGTCCGACGTCGGGTAGAAATCCGACGTCTTTAGATGGCAGAGGAGAACTCCGGCTTCACTTGGGCGGAGTTTCAG
>NW_021472103.1:0-978 GCF_001605985.2 Dendrobium catenatum | reverse complement strand
GAGGGCATGCAAATAGATAAGGTTTTGTTTATTCTAAAGATTCCTTATGATCAACTATTAAGAGCAAATCTTAGAAGGGCATGCAAGAATAAATGATCTTCTCCACTCTAAAATTCCTAATAGAGCCTCCCAAGGAGGGTGTTCTATAGGACATCTAGCATTGGAAAAGGTCATTTCTAAAGTACCCAAGAAAGGCTATCCAGAGCAAACTTTAAAAGGTTAGGCCATAATATGATCTTTTACTAATCTGAAAGTACCTAAGAGAGAGAGTAATAAAACTAAGCCTTTGGGGGCATGAAGAAGATAGGGTATATTTTAATTTGAAATTTTATAGATAAGCTCCTAAAGAGTGAACCCTAAATGACATCTAGTGTCAAATATGGTATTTTTTAAAATTCACCTAGAGAGACTATCAAGGGTAATCCCAAAACTGGCATGTGGATAATAAGGTCTTTGTCTAATCTAAAAAGTCCCTAAGATCAACTCCTAAGATAAAAACATTAGGAAAATATGAAAGTAGGCATGGTTTTTTTTAATCTAAATTCATTACAGAGACTCCTAAAGAGTAGGCCCTAAATGGTGTATTGTGTTTTATCTTAATGTTCATAAAAAAGGCTCTTAATAAGGTTTCCTGAAGAGTATTAGGGTTAGCTGATATCCCAACTAAAGGTCTCCAAAAAAGAAACTCCTCAAAGTATTTTTAAGATGGAAAGTGAGAAGACATGGTCTATGCTTCAACTAAAAAATCTTCAAGATCAATTCATACAATTAAGTATTAGGAGAGTATAACAATAAATAATATCTCTTTTAATAAAAAATTTTTAAGAATGACTCATAATAGTGAGTACCAAGAAGACATAAAAGTAGATATGTTCTCTTTAAATAAACATTCATAGAATGGTTTCAAAAGAGTGAGCTTAGAGGTCATTCAATATTACATAAGGTCATCACTAAAAACTTTTTTAGGGCTTGTTATGG
>NW_021472102.1:0-263 GCF_001605985.2 Dendrobium catenatum | reverse complement strand
ATACTTTAGAAAAATCTGGGAGACGCATAACAGGTGCGTCTACCATTCTTTTCTTAATATCCTCAAACGCTCTGGTTGCGGCAGTCGTCCAATGAAATTCCCCTTTCTTAAGACAATCAGTTATGGGGGTTACAATGGTGCTGAAGTTTCGAATAAACCTCCTATAGAAAGTAGCCAATCCATGAAAACTTCTAACATCCCGGATATTCTTAGGTTCTGGCCACTTATTTATAGCTCGCACCTTCTCGGGGTCTGCAGATATC
>NW_021472101.1:0-653 GCF_001605985.2 Dendrobium catenatum | reverse complement strand
TTGGCGTTTATCATCAAGAGGAAGCTTATAATTATTGCGCTCTAAAATTTAAGCGTGCAAACTTCCTTAATTTAATCATCCATGCTTTTACGTTTCACATCAGTTTGAGTGTGAGTGTGATGATGTGGTTAATCTTAAGCTTGACTATGGTCGAGTATTGATTTGAGCTTGCAGTAGTGATCTAACTGGAGACCAATGCCACATCTAGGCATGATGAGTCTTCAACTACTACGTTGCTCCCCAACCCATACAATTGGAGATACATGCTATTTCTCAACTATTGTTGCTCGCTTCATCATAGACTACTTTGGCTTTCCACTACTTTCACCACCGGATTGTCATATATGTTCCCATTTGTTAATATAATGCTGACTTCATGTTTTCATTACTTATACAACCATTCTTTATTGATTTGATTGATGATACCAGATTATTCAGTCACTAACAATCCAACTGGTCCTTCATGATAATTGTTGGCCACTTTCAATACTACTTTTGCGTGTTTAGAACCATGCACTAAGCAATTTTGCTTCCACCACCATCATGGTCACTTTCCAACTCTTCGGAGAAGTGTTTCTTTTGGCCCATGTGATCTTATGAAGGTCACTTTATTGCAGTTATTTTCTTAAAAAAAAAAGAATTTTATGAATGCT
>NW_021472100.1:0-313 GCF_001605985.2 Dendrobium catenatum | reverse complement strand
TATTTCATGTGAATTTTAATGCTCAACAAGAGGAATTCAGAGCACAAGATGTGTTGGATGTCATTGTGACTATATAGATCAAGGTGTTCTTACAACATTCTATGGAAGGATTCAAGAATGAGAGATAAGAAAGCTCTCCACTCCATTTCTAAAGTGGTGAATGATGACGAGTTTAAGAAGATCTCAAGTCCAACTAAGCTTAAGAGAGCATAAGAGAAGCTTCAAACTTATAACCAGGGAGCTAAGCAAATTGAAAAGATTTGTCTTCAAACTCTCAGAATTAACTTTGAACTTTTTTCATGAAGAAAACCAT
>NW_021472099.1:0-241 GCF_001605985.2 Dendrobium catenatum | reverse complement strand
AAGATAAGAATCTCTACTTGTGAATTGGGATTACTTTACGCTTTTCCTTCTTCCTTCTAGATTCTTGTGAGAAGATCTGTCAAGGAGATCCGGTTCTCTGCTGACACTTGGAGAGTGTGAACAGACGAAGGGTTCGCTGCCTACACTTGAAGAGTGTGAATAGCCAAAGGGTTCTCTGCCCATAATAGGAGAGTGTGAAAGGAAGACGGTTCTCTGCCAACACTGGGGATTGTGTGAAAGG
>NW_021472098.1:0-482 GCF_001605985.2 Dendrobium catenatum | reverse complement strand
ATTATTATATTATAAAAATCTTAAGCAACTTAATCTAATTCCTAAAATCGTCTTAGAGGTTAAAGTTAGAAGAGAGAAAGGAAAATCATTTAAAGGTCATAGAAAGGGGTGTTAATATTTGACATGGTCCAAAAACCCGACCTGTACCCGACTCTAAAATTTCGGTTTAAGGTCTACTCGTTTGAGAAACGAGTAGGGTTCGGGTTGGCCTGGAAACTCAAAACTAACCCGGTTTGACCCGGGAACTTGAACAAACCTCATCAACTCGCGTCGTTATCACGTCATGTCTGCGGGATAGTTGACTTAGTCACCGTCATGTCTGTCTTTCGTGCATTAGTCACCTTTGCGTCAAGCTGCCGGTCCGCCATCAACTTTTTGCCATGTACGCCATACCTCTTGAGCTGCGACAGCCTCCATGTTCTAACTTCCATATAGGGCTGCAAGTGAACCAAACGTTCGACGAGCTACTCGTTGTTCGGTTC
>NW_021472097.1:0-208 GCF_001605985.2 Dendrobium catenatum | reverse complement strand
GTGTGTGTGTGTGTGTGTGTGTGTGTGTGTGTGTGCGTGTTTGTTTGTGTGTGTGATTATTCTCTTATTGATGTAAAGGATAGTGAGTTTAAAGGATAGTGGTACTATTTAGTTAGGGCTTGAAAGTATTTTAAGTTCACTGTAGTTAAAAGTACAAGAGTTTAAAAGTACTAGAATTTTCTTTTTTATAGAAATTAGGAACTTATTT
>NW_021472096.1:0-967 GCF_001605985.2 Dendrobium catenatum | reverse complement strand
TAGCTAATCAAGCGTTCTATTACAACACTTCCTCTTATAATACTTTTTTCTATTTTCTTGAACATAAAGAAGATTAGAAGAGTTGCACAAGCTAAGAATAGGGCTGCAAGCGAACCAAGCGTTCGACGAGCTACTCATTACTCGGTTCAATTAAAGCTCATTTGTGATCGTTTAATTAACTAAACAAGCAAACTTGAACAATATTTTGAATATTCGATACTTAAATAAACAAGCTTGAACACTAATGTGTTCGGCTCATTTATGTTCGTGAACAACATCATTTAAAGCTCGGGAACAAGCTTGACATTAGGCTCGATAAGAAGCTCGATTCATGTTCGATTCATGTACAAGAGACATTTCACATTTGTTCATGTTTGCTTGATTGTTTGTTTAAAATATTCATGAACAAATACAAGATGAATCATAGATCACTTCTTCGTGAACGAGCTCATTTGGTAGCTCAAAAAAATTAGTTATATATGTTCATGAACTTGCTCATTTGATAGCCCAAGAATACTCGTTAGATATGTTCATGAACGTACTTGATTGATATTTTTAAAAAAATTCACTAAATATGTTCACGAACATAATCGATGTAATTATTTGTTAGGAGGCTCGATAAAGCTCGTTTGTTAAGTTAATGAATATATAGAAGTAGAGCTTATTTATAGTTTGTTAAGGCTTGTTTGTTTAAAGCTCGATAAGCACTAAACAAACTGAACATGAACCAAACATGAACACTCATTAATTTAAACAAACCAAATATGAACACAAACAATAAAGCTCGAATCAAACACAAACCAAATTTGAACAAACTGATAATAAATGAACACAAATATTTATACTCACATACTCGGTTCGGCTCGGTTCGTTTGCAGCCCTAGCTAAGAAGCTAATTGTTGCAATTATAGTATTATTCAGGTGAGCTTCTTAGCTTGGGCCACTTCTAAATTAATTATAAATGGCC
>NW_021472095.1:0-258 GCF_001605985.2 Dendrobium catenatum | reverse complement strand
ATTATATTTACACACAAACCTTGGTCTTGAAGGGTGCCTTCTAATAAATAATATTAATTATTGTAAATATCGAGTTTATGTTCTAGTGGAGCCACAAATTAAAATTTTTAAATATTTCTTTAATTTTTTCATGAGGATTTGAGATCAATAGTAAAAAAAGTATTTTGATTATTATTTAAAACGTTAATTATAATATTATGAAAATTTTGTAATATATTTTAAAATAGTTTATTTATTTCATTATCAATATAATTAATT
>NW_021472094.1:0-1494 GCF_001605985.2 Dendrobium catenatum | reverse complement strand
AGCACAAAAAAAATCAGCTTTTTGAAGGGTTTTACACACCATCTAGCCAATTCTCCTTCCTCAAAGTGAAGACAACTAGCTGTTATTTGAGCAAGCCCAAAAGACTATTGAAAAAGATGTCACTTGATTTTCCAATTGATGGAAGAATAGGAAGAGGAGAGTTGTCGTTCAAGAAATCCATGGCAAGCTTGTTGTACAGATTTTTCTACTTGATGAAGCTATCATGGGAATGAGGGTCAGCCAAGATGCATTGTCAAATCAACTTTCTAATAAAAATCAAATCAAAGTTTATCAGTGATTCAAAAGATTATCTGATTTTTAGGGAGGAACATATTAAATCCAACCTCTTCCACAAAAAAGCCTCTTCTGATGGAGTCCACTGACTAAATAACCTAGTGAGATATTTCATACACAATAATAATTATAAAGATCAATGCATGTATTGTCTTTTGGCAATGCGAGATTTTTCTGAGGAGAAAATTAGATCAGCATATTTTGATCTGAAATTTGGTCATAATGTATTTTAAAATAAATAAATTTACTTTGAGATAAATACATCCTTCATGAACCAAGTTGCCTGAAGTACTATACGAGGTTATCTCCTATTTCCAAGCCCTACAAATGCTTATAGCTTCTAAGATTTTGAGATAGGTTGTCAAGAACATAGCGGAGGCAGGATAGACAGTTGGTCAGATCTAACATGGATCGTACATGGATGATAGTTGGTAGTCGGTGGCTCTCTTAGGATTCCCTCATCTTGGATCCCTGGGAAAGAGGATCTCCGTGAGTTCATTGGCCGTCCTCACCTAGTTGACGTATATTTCTACTGGCTAATCGCCTGAACCGATACATAGCCCCCAGAGTACTCCTTGTTCTTCTACAGGGAGTTAATTTATGAACAATAAACCGACTATTATATTAAACTTATCTAAAAGTAAATATAAACAAATTTTATTCTTCACCTAATCTTTTTCCCTTTTCCAAAGGCAACTTCAACTTTTCACATTATTCCATGATGCTCAAACAGATGGCTAACTTCACTTTGTCTTTTGAAATGAAAGGAGAAACCAAGATACTTTAAAGGAAGCTCATCCACATCCCCTTCATAATCAAGAATAAAGGCTAGGAAGATAAAATATATAAGCATTCAGGAGGCAGAATAATGAAAGAATAATGGAAGACTTAGCTCGTTTGTTCCTGTAGAACGTGGAAGCAAAAGCATAAATTCCTCTTGACTGTTCATCATAAATTTATTTCTGCTTCATTCGCACAGAACTTGCCATTGACGAAGGCTGATAATCAATGGGATCGCGCTTATGCTGAGATATTTTAATACATTTCTTATATATTATGATTTTCTTAAATCAGGAAGGTGCAATAGATTCCATCTGTACATCATTTGCGCAATAAAGTATGACATGAAAAATCTGTATCAAAGGAGACGTGGTTGCATGACGGTGCTGCTTCACATGGGAACAAAGAGCATGAACATAC
>NW_021472093.1:0-270 GCF_001605985.2 Dendrobium catenatum | reverse complement strand
CCGGTACCATTCCTCGCAGTTTATGCAAATAAAATAGAAAAAAAAGGAAAACAGGGATTAGAAAGTTCATTTAATAAATAATAATAAAATAATTGAAATTTACTAAAAGTAAAGACGTACCTTTCTTCGGGTTTGAATACCGGTTCTGTTGATTGTCTTTTGAAACCTTTCACTTTTGGAAGCGTACTATATATCTTTTTAATATTTATACCGAGGTATGAGAAAGGGGAAGAAAAAAAAAAGGGGGAGAGAATGAGAGATAGAGAGAGA
>NW_021472092.1:0-464 GCF_001605985.2 Dendrobium catenatum | reverse complement strand
TGGTAGCTCAGCTATAAAATCTCCGGAACTGGAAGACAGGAAGAGCACCTTCATGAGATAGCTACAACGCAGTCGCGGACCCGCTCTCCTCTACACTCTACAGCAAGGTACGGATTCGGAGACTTAGGACTGTGAAAACTCCATTTCTCTCTCTCCCCAGATTTATCGCGACGGTTCAGTCGGAAATCTTTCATTTAGTTATTTATTTTTGGTCCAAGAAAATCTCCACCTTGAATGTTCTTTTCCGAAAGGATGTTCCTTTTTCTCTCTCTCTCTCTCTTGCAAGCCTGGAAGTCATGTCACCTTAAGAACTTCTGATCAGAAAGTTTTTTTTTTCCTACAGTCCAATCCCGAAAAAAAGGGAACTTGGTTATTTTAAATTTACAGATTTTTTTTTCTGCCTTTTTTGATGGAGTATCGAAATATCGAGGCCGAGTTTTTCTCTAGTGGTCAATGTGCTTCGC
>NW_021472091.1:0-217 GCF_001605985.2 Dendrobium catenatum | reverse complement strand
CTAAGGCTTCATAGAGAAGAAGAACCGACTCGCGGTTGGTCTGCTCGTCATTGGCCGGTTTAATTTCGTCGAGAAGCGCCAGCTCGAATGCGTTAGCTTTCCTTTTTTTTTTCTTTGTTGCTTCTTCCTTCCCGGTGCGAGGCAGTGTGGAGTTTATTTAATACGGTGGAATGGTGGAAGGGCGGAGAAATTAAGGTTTAAGTACTAAATTATTTAT
>NW_021472090.1:0-259 GCF_001605985.2 Dendrobium catenatum | reverse complement strand
CTTTTGACATTGGACTAATTTTGTGCCACTTTATCATATTTGTGAACCTTTGCGCATTCCTTTTGATTTTTGTACTCTTTGTACAATTTTCAAGAGTAATTAAAACCAATTCTTTCCAAAATCAATAATTTAAAATTTTAAATATTTTTAAGTGCATAAATATCACTTGAGCAAAGAAATAAAAAATAAGAAAACATCTAAATTATAATAATAATATTAACATTTATGTAGTCTAAATGAATAGACATGAATTTAAAAG
>NW_021472089.1:0-4074 GCF_001605985.2 Dendrobium catenatum | reverse complement strand
CTATCAAGTTGTCGCTTAGAGTGGGAATAGCAAAGGGCATTGTTGATATTTGTAGATCCTTTGACTGCTACGAATGTATCCAATAACAACGATGCTACACACCTTTTATACGGATTTTCGTTCTTTTCTTTTCCATTGCGATTAGTGTGTTTTAGCTTCGTCCGTTAGTTTTCTTTGATACTTTTTTCTGCTCTGGTACAACAACCTACAAATTGAAGAGCACCAAAGACATAGGACTCAACAAGTAACAAAAGGTACGTTCTAGTTTTTTTACTGCATTTCTATTTCTTTATATTATTATTTTAGACCCTGCTCATCATCCTTTCTAGTCTTGCGAGTACCTTTTGGAAAGCATGGACAAGAGCACTTGGGGGCTGGAGCTAGGCAATGGGCATCCAAGCATCAGCGTCATTAACTCCATCTTAGTAGGCGCTACGGGCGACACGGTCATAGCCCGGGCTGTAGCTTTTCTAAAACTTAGAAAGCCTTTAGGGGCCTAGATTGATTGTCACGACTCCACCCTTAGGGCCTTGCTAGAAATTCAATCTATATTTTACGATATTGGTTGCTTGTTTTCCTTTATTAGATCCTTAAACCTATGACATCCGTATAGAAGCTCCTTAGGAATTAGAAAACACCATGTTTTAGTCTACCACATAGGACACTTAAGGACAAAAATCTAAGGACCGGTCTTTAGAAAATATAGACTTAGATTGCATGCTCCCTATAGGGTTAGAGACATATAAACTAAACTTAGTGACACGTATTTCCAAGTTCGGCTTTTTTTAATTCACTAATAATCAACCAACTAATTTTATCTAATATCTTAAAATTATTAAAAATATTTAATTTCTTAAATCAAGTGTACATTAACATTCATAATTATTGATTCTAAGTCTAAATTATAAACCATAATTCAATTCAAACTAATTTTATAATCAACCTCTTAAACCAATTCCTAAATTTAAAAAATGTAGATTTAATTAGGAGATGAAATCTAATCATAAAATTCATTAGGATAGATCACTTCTAAATATCAAACTTAGAATCACCTTTAAAAATTAATTAACGCAATTTGATTATTAAATATCTAATTCACATTTTCTTTTCTTTTAATAACAATTATAATAATTGAACAAAGTTAATTTCCACTGGGTAACCCAGGCCACGAGGCATATTATGTTAGCCCCAAGGAGGTGAAATAAATCTCACGCCTCGTGGAAACAGGTGGTATTAATCAAACATTAAAATAAAAGATACCTTAAATCAACCCTAAGACACTAAGATTTGAATTTTAACTGAAATTCTTTCCTCTTTCAACAAATCTAATACAAACATTCTACTACATCATCCTAATATAGGACTACCAAAAACCAACAACAGCCGACACACCACATAGATGATTTGCTAAGCAGAGCTATTAGCTTAGGTTACGGCCTGTTGTGCGCTTTCCTTTCTGTGCTTTGTTGTGAAGCTTGCATGTGCTGTGGTGCTGGTTGTCGTTTTTGCTACGCTGTTGAGCTTTTCTGCTGTGTCTGTTATTCGCGTACTGCTTTCTTTCAGCTTTTCTTCGTACTGTCTTGGTGACGTTCGAATCCCATAGCTAGTCAGCGCTCTTTTATACTAATGTTGTCTTACCTGGCAGGTGGGCCGTGTTCATCATAATGCTGCTAAAAGGGGGGCTAAAATAATAATTATATACAAATTGGATTTAGGTACCTGCTTGCGCTGCTTAGCCCCAATGATCGGAGCACGGCCAAGTGATTGATACGTGCGCCATTTTGATTTACATATATAACGCTGCTTGAGTGAAATTTTGATTATATTTTTTTTTTTACCCCTTGCCCTTTAGGATTAAACCCCCTTGCCCCAGGGAGAAGTTCCCCCTAGACAAACATTTTCCCTCTTTTAATGATGATATGTTATTTGATAGTAAATTTGTGAAAATCTTTTAAATATTAAGGCATTTTTTAAGGAGATAGGAATCCAAGGGAAAAGTAAACCGCCCAACGGAGGGGTTTCTTTTTTCTCCATTTGATATCCTTTTGTAGCACTCACATGAGGAGTCCAAGGGAAAAGTAACCCCTACAGGGGGTTTCCTTTTTCATTCGGATACCTTTGGGAGTCACTACGAGGAGCAGAAGGAAGAGCGAACGACGATCCCAAGAGAATCAAGAGTGGAGAAGAAGAATGAAGAGTAAAATGCCCTCATTTTAAGATTGCGTCGTTCCGGATTGTTGTCGTGGAGCCCGGCCACCTTTTACTTACTGTACTCTGTGATGTAATATTTGTATGGCCTATTGCCATGGACACTCTTTTTCGTGGATTTGTTTTCTGTGTTGTGATTTACTTACTTTGTTTGCGCAGTACTGAACTGTCTTGCTTTTTTTAGGTTTCTTTATTGCATGTGGCTTGTGTCTGACCGTTAGGCTCTTAGGATAAATTTTTATCTCGTAATATAAAATAAAAATTTTAAGAATTAATTCACAATAGAAACCATAACGATTTTAGAGGAATAAGCCGGAATCGTCCCGGAGGGCGCAATGCACGCTTCTCTCTTCTATAGACAAGCTTCCCCACCGCGGTAGAGTCGGATAATGGCCTATGAGGATGAAGTGCCGGACCTGGGGCGTTTAGTCATATCAAATTATTTTTATAAAGCCTTTTTAAAATTCAATACATATCTGATTTGGAGACTTTAACCAGCAATAAATCTTATTAGTAACCAATTAAAAATAAATTTATTGATTGTTTTAAAGAGCATATACCAGCTCATAAGTGTGGGATGACTTAGGATTTCTCTAGTTGTCGATCCCAAATTCAGTGTCTAAACACCCACCCTTCTCATACAGACTGGCCAAGCATGGTTTTTGAATAACGATTAGGATGAAATTTAGCTGCTTCGCCTTGTCAGAACAGAATAAAGTCAGATTGGCATTTGTAAGGTCGTAGATATACGCGTGTTTGTATAACACTACATCTTTCTATAGATTTAGGGTCTAAAGGTGGAGTGTACGAGTGTTCCTCTACCACACCTTTATGTGGGTTAGTTCTCTAACTTTTTTCCAGAGGTATAAATCCTACCAGTCCGCGTCACACAGATGACGTACTTCTTCTTTTCTCTCGTGCTTGCTTGAGTGCTTGGCGCCTCTCTTCTTTTTTTTTCTCTAGTTCCATTCTCTTAGCCACGCTGGATGTCGACTGAACCTTGCATGAGATGACCAAGTTGGGACATTTCCTTGATTATGAAACTAGAAATCCTTGCACTAAATCACTTTAGAGGAGATAATCTAACGTCCTTAATCGAGAGTCTCTTAGGTCGAGGTCTAAGTGCATTAACTACGGGCTTTTGCAGCCCGTAAGGAAACGATCCCACAATCAAATAAACTCAGTCGAGCTGATGTATCGAATGAGGAAATCCGTGAATTTTGGGGTATAGATATTTTATCCACGAGATGCGTAGTGAAGGCTCCCTATCCGTTTTCGACACCTCTACTTACAAGACGTTACAACCCAAACCCAAATCAACTAAGGGAGAAAGACCTCTAAAAGCAAACCTACAACTAAATCTTTCTTGTTTTTTTTTGTTCTGAATCCATCCAACATTCTCTTTATCCTTAGAAGCTAATACTAAGGGGAGACAATTCAAGTTAGCAAAGGCCATCTCACTCAAAAGAAGACTTAAAGACTCCTAACACAAAGCTCTCTCATGGTTTTAAATCCTAATGACCCATTTTATAGAAGCAAATATTAAGGGAGTCTAGCCCAAGCGAGAAAAACACTACCCATTCCCAAAAGACACCAAATGACTCTACTAAACAGATCTAACCACAAAGTTATAGATTTTCAAATGGTTTACAAGAACTTCCAAACGAATTACTACACAAATTTTACAAAAGAAAATCTATCCAACCCTCTATTTTTTTTTTTGCACAATACCCTACCAAATACCTAATAATCAAGTGCTTCTATGTTTTCTATATTTGGAGTGGGGTAAATAAAAAAAAAACAAAGCTTTCCAATGAGAAGATTTTATAGAAATCCCTCATCGTAAAGCACTCGTCGTAAAACCTT
>NW_021472088.1:0-578 GCF_001605985.2 Dendrobium catenatum | reverse complement strand
CATGAAACCTAAAACAACCACAGCTATAAAATAAGATGACAGATAGGAGGAACACTGCAATGATCAATTAAGCGGCAAGGATGTAATCCATGTAGCCCAATTATAGCTTGCCATTACCAAAGCAGCAATGATCACATTTAGACTTTGGCTTTGGTCTGTCTTGTTTCAATTGTCATGTTCATTCATTTTTCTTGTGCAAGGTGTTTTATACTTTGAAAAACAGTTTATGGCAGGGGTACTTAGTAAAATTTTTTGCGTTCAGTGGATGTTGTAATTGTAAGGCAATAAAAACGTGGAACTTTTGGTGCTTACTTAGTCATACATTATTAAGGTGAGAGAAGATGGATGTAAGGTGAAGGTAAAAGAGGGTGTTTTATACTTCGAAAAATGGTTGAAGGGTGTGGTACTTAGTGATGAGGACATCGTCAGCATTTTTTGACATGTGTACAATCAGGAGACGCCGGAGATCGACGGCTATGATCATGAGTTTTATTTTGAGTCATTTCATGTAGTAGTTTATGTTATTTTCAGTTTTTTCGCTTTTTCCCTTATGGTTATTTGGTCACTATTGTAGCCCA
>NW_021472087.1:0-654 GCF_001605985.2 Dendrobium catenatum | reverse complement strand
CCTTTTGACATCTCAAAAGGAGGAAGAAACTAAAAATAAACTAAAGCAACTAAAACTAAAAGTAAAACACAATACAGAAAAAACAAACTACTGAAAATAGATGCTAAAACTAGAAAAATGAGGGACCCTGATCATCAGACAGAGGTGGTGGAGGTGGCTGCTGAAAGTAACAAGAGAGCGAAGCAAATTGTACCCCAAACCAGGCCATATCCTGGTCATGATGCTGCTGCTAGCAGGCTACGTCCTCATCATGCTGATGTTGCTGGTGAGCTATGAAGGTATCAAACTGGGCTCCAACTGATCAAATCTCTCCACCAACTGATTCTGCTATGAGTGCTGGCAGAGAGGAATAGGTTCAGGAATGGGAGCAGGAGCCTCCTCCTCCTTGGCCCCTTGAGCTTCCCCATCTCCTAGGTGGAGACGAGAGATGAGTATTATGAAGGGCATTAAGGAACTATTTGAGTAGCAGTGAGGCGAATGGTTGGGTGGAGCAGAATATTGAAGATTGTATTTGGTTTTAAGAACATATCAAATGATGTGTCCTAAAGCAAGGTTGGGTTTCCTCTTATGACCTGGAACGCGGATTGTTGTCAAATGATCAATGTATCGAAAGATCATGTCAGTAGCATTAAACTCTCTATGGGCCATGATATA
>NW_021472086.1:0-279 GCF_001605985.2 Dendrobium catenatum | reverse complement strand
TACCAATTTTTCAAATTTAGGTTGCTTATGATTTCTAATTTTAATCTACTCATATCTAATCTTTAATTTTAATATTTTTTTGTCAAAAATTAACACATAAAGGTATAACTTATAATTTCAAATTGAATCAATAACTTAAATAATCTATGTGAGTTAATTATTAATTTTTTCCCACTATATGAAGTATAAATAGTATTCATTTAAACTATGATTTAGAGTTCTATTATTATCATAAATTTATATAAATATTTTTTATCATTTTACTAAGGTTAATTAAAT
>NW_021472085.1:0-306 GCF_001605985.2 Dendrobium catenatum | reverse complement strand
ATTAGTCCTGATGCAGTCCCTGTTAAGCAGTCACCTCATCGGATGAGGTTAGAGAATGAACAACAGGTGATAGCCGAGACTAAGAAGCTTATAGAAGCTGGTTTTTTTCGTGAAGAGAAGTATCCCACTTGGCTTGCCAATGTTGTTCCAGTCCGGAAGAAGAATGGTCAGATCCGTGTCTGTATAGACTTCCGTGATTTGAATAAGGCATGTTCTAAAGATGATTTCCCTCTTCCTATCCCAGAACTCATGGTTGATATTGCTTCGTACCATAGCATTTTCTCCTTCATGGATGGTTCATCTGGT
>NW_021472084.1:0-287 GCF_001605985.2 Dendrobium catenatum | reverse complement strand
AGGAAAAAGGTGAGGAGAAACCTAAGTCGATGAGGGACAGCGAGAGAGTCCAAAAGGCGTTCTAGGCAGAATCTGGTACTGACTCCTCTGAGAATGAACCAGAGGAAGAGACTATAAACCTGTGCTTAATGGGAAAAGATCATCTTGAGCAAAGTGATGAGGAAGAGGTATGTAAACCAACCTATGATGAATTGTTTGAGATTTGCGAGAAAATACATGCATCATACAAAAAACTCAAGAAAACTCATGAAAGCCTAAAATTAGAACTTTCGAATTTACAAAAAGAG
>NW_021472083.1:0-238 GCF_001605985.2 Dendrobium catenatum | reverse complement strand
TTTTCATATATAGTTAAATAGTTTGTACTCATTGTCTTTAGTAATTAAATGTACTTTTCAAAACTGTTGGTGCATTGATGTCTATACATGTTTAAGGAATAGATTACCGGTGTAGGGAAATGTTATGCTATGTTACATATTTCCCTATCCGCTAGGTCGACCGGAGAGATTAGTGGCCAAAGGCCGATACTCCCTGTTCCAAAAAAAAAAAACATATTTCCCTATGCTTAATTTAAAT
>NW_021472082.1:0-251 GCF_001605985.2 Dendrobium catenatum | reverse complement strand
TTGGAAAAGTTGAGAAAGTTATGAGAGAAAAAAGAAAAAAAAACTGTTTAACAGTTAAAAAAAAAAAATTATTAAGGGGCTGCCGGTTATGGCCGGCCCCTAAAAAAAAAAAAAAAGTGTGACTGTGGCTCCACGTACAAAACAAAAAATAAAAAAAAATGGATGATGCAGTTTTATTAACCGATTCTCCGACTCAATGGCGATTAAAAAAAAAAACAAAGAATCGGCGTGCCTTTCCAGGCTGGCGCATG
>NW_021472081.1:0-300 GCF_001605985.2 Dendrobium catenatum | reverse complement strand
TTGACCCAATCTCAGACTGAGATGGTAGCTCATTTGTCATTATTGACTTTTGGTTTTCATCCTCCTTAGGAGAGAATACAGAGGGTACAGGGGCGACAACGACCTCCATCTTGGGGATGGGGGAGTCAACTCATGACCCTAAAGTAATCTCAACTAAAGGAGACTCTCCTAGTATTGTGGAAGACATATCAATCAATATTTCTCCATTAATTGAAATCTTGAGGTTCTGAAATTCCATCTCGTACTGAATGAAATTACCATTGAGAATTTCTTCTATAGGCACATCTTTATTCAGTGAGA
>NW_021472080.1:0-305 GCF_001605985.2 Dendrobium catenatum | reverse complement strand
TCCGACGGAACATGGGGAGTAGATTACATGGACGGCCGATGTTGAATCCCTTGTTTGTGGACCGTTTGATGGACATTTGAATGTCTTATTAATGTTGGAATTCAATGATCTTGGGCTGCTCACTTTGTTTATAAGCACGTCATGTTTGGAAATCGTTTGGTAATCCAAATTGTGGTTCAAACCCTCAAAAAGCGCTTTGGACCCTTGATTTGGACCCATTTAGGCTTGAATTGAGTCGATTTTGGTGTCGTTAGGTTTGTATTTTGAAGATGCTCAGTTCAACTTTAAGTATGCTGAAATCAGTG
>NW_021472079.1:0-283 GCF_001605985.2 Dendrobium catenatum | reverse complement strand
GGACCCTTCATTATAAAGTCTGTCTACAAAGGAGGCTCATATGAGCTAGTGGATTATAAGAGAAATCATCCAATGTTACCTATTAATAGGTGTTTTCTTAAGAAGTACTATGCTTGATATAGCTCAAATTTTCAATAAAAAAAATTCTATTTTTTTAGTTTTGACTCGTGTTAACTCAGTTTTACCCCTATATTAGAAAATTTCAAAAAAAACATAGAAGAAGAAATCATCCCAAAATTAATTACTCAAATCTTGTCCTCTTTTCCTTAAGTTTAGTTCCTTC
>NW_021472078.1:0-245 GCF_001605985.2 Dendrobium catenatum | reverse complement strand
AGTTTTTTGACCAAATAAAAATTTAAGATGATCAATCTTTAATAAGAACTGCTCATGAGTTTTCTCAAATGGAGTAATAAAGCCAAGAGTAAACTTAGCTAAAATTTGATTTAAAAATATCACCATAAGAGAAAACTTCATACAATAAACGAAGACATTTATATAATTGATTAGGTCATTTATCTTTATCGCATGCCTTAAGATCCAATTTTTATCAGAGTTAAACCACATAGTAGAGGACAAAT
>NW_021472077.1:0-389 GCF_001605985.2 Dendrobium catenatum | reverse complement strand
CTTACCTACAGATGAATAACCTAAGAAGACACCCTCAAGATGAAGCACTTTCACCCAAAGACATGTAAGTGTGATAGGTTTGGTTTCCTACCCTTAAGGAGTTCATAAGGAGTCGTGTTCAACTTAGATCTAATGTTCAACCTATTTAAAACATAGCATGTTGAGTCTAGTAAATAGGTTGTTAGACCTAAGTTAATGTGCCAAGGCTACCAAGAGGGGCGGTGAATTGGTAGTTTAAAAATTTAAACCCTCTTTGAAAAAGTGTTGAACCAAAATGAAAATTTTTTTATTAAGTTTTTATAGAAAACGTTTTTCAACCACAGAGTTTTTTAAACCAAAAATAAAATGCAAAAAAATAAAAATAGTAAAGTAAATGACACAAGATTTAT
>NW_021472076.1:0-313 GCF_001605985.2 Dendrobium catenatum | reverse complement strand
TGTGTGTGTGTAGGGTTACTTAGCATCAGTCTTTTTGACCATTAGAAGTAGATTCAAAAGGTGAAAAATAAAATTACAGATTGACTCAACCCTAAACCTATGCAATCTTGAACTTGGCTTCTTCATGATTGTCCGGTCTTCGATTCCCAAGTCGTCCCAGAGAAGTAGTGTTTGTCAATCATCAAAAAATAAGCCATGAAAAAATAGATTTGCAACAATGCCCCCCTTTTTGATGATGGCAAACACAAGTAGGAAAAATTCATTAAAACAGCAAAACCTAAGACCAAACAGCTTTTTCCTACACCCTACTCCC
>NW_021472075.1:0-439 GCF_001605985.2 Dendrobium catenatum | reverse complement strand
TACATCTGAATTTTACATCTTGTTCATTCTGACGCTAAGTCCTCAACACCTTCTCCAAACTTAGAAGACACTCAGTGATAGTACTTGTTGGCTTGGAATAATCATGTCATACATGACTGGTAGACTCACTACGTTGGGTTGATAAAATGCCAAGATTAAAATAATCTTTGTTGAATGCAGTTGACTACTTCTCCCTGATTCTGTAGAGATCATTCAACCATTGATGGTTTTGGAGGTTTCTTTCTGAGATCACTTCAGCCCACTTTCTCTCAAATTCCTCCACAAAATCACACTGCTTGAAATAATAAAAAAATAAGTATTTGACTCTATTGTTGCTGTCAAAGCACCATACTTTTGAAGGAGCCTTCTTGTACATATGTCATTGGCACAATCGATGCCGTGTATTAGGCAATGCAATCTCTATTATCCTGACCATGGC
>NW_021472074.1:0-288 GCF_001605985.2 Dendrobium catenatum | reverse complement strand
CATTAAATTTTAACTTCCCAAAGATAATTAATTAAAGGCTTTGAAAACTTAATTTTGAAAAGCTAATATGGGTTTCTAAATCTCAGGAAACTAAAATTTCCTATGCGTATCTCAATTAAAATAGTGGTAAAAATTTTATTTAAGAGTTCAAAGATTGATGTCAAAGGAGGTAAAGAGTTTGAATTTTCAATCGGGATTGGTTCACAGTTGAGCACTTATTTTAAGAATCAAAGGAGGAAGGGTAAGAGGTTTTTTGAGATTTTGAATTACTTCACAAACACCTCAGCC
>NW_021472073.1:0-1083 GCF_001605985.2 Dendrobium catenatum | reverse complement strand
CATAACATGGCATTGGAGATATTTTGATAAGTGGAAAAGTGCACTCTCTATGGTGTGATAAAGATCCTAAATGTTCTCTTCTTAGGATATATATGGGAGGATTTTTTCCCCACTTGTTAAAAGTAGGTGTGAGAGGTTATATATCATTATAAGCAATCTTTTGGTCTCATCTTCTTAGGGAAGATGTGGAAGGGATTATGGCCCCAATTATTTATATATTAGTTTTGGAGGTAAAAGGGAGACATAAGTGAAAGTGAAGTTATAAGTAGGCATCAGGAGAGATGCATGATAATTATTACATTACATCAATGTTAATAAAATAAGTATAAGTAACAACTAAAATGTATATTGGAAATTATGAAACTCTGTATGAATTATGATGAAGTATAAAGTCAAGTACAAATGAATCATTGAGGCCAAGTATTCTGTAAGGTATCTAAAATTTTTGTACAAGTGGCTTTATAAGTAAGTTAAAATGTTAAGTATATTCTAGAACCTTAAAAAATGAATTTCACTATTTTATTATTTTAATGCTTATTTTTCCATTTTTTCTATTTCTGTAACTTCCCCTTTTAATTTGACAAATGATATCTGTAATGGGTTAGGATAGGAAGTATATTGAACTAGCTATGCACATTTTATTCTTTTGATGTTTCAAAAAAAGGTAAAGACTTTGCATAGAATATTAGGTATTCAATTTTTTCATTTTTTGAAAAACTAAAAAAATCTCCACAAAATTAAGTGTTTTGAGCTCATTAGAAAGGTGTCAAGCTCTAGTTCTTTTTAAAAGAAATTTCAAAAACTATTGTCTGATGGATTGTGAGTAAAACATTATTGTTTGAAAACATTTTTTTTCAATTTTCTCATAACCCAATGGCAAAAATGAGCTCAATTTGGGATTTTGAGCATGTTGTTTACCTTCCTTAATTTTCTTGAGACCTGATTTGTTCTGGATTTTTGTGATTTGAATTTTCAAAGTCATGTGTCAATTTTAGACCCATAACTTTGAAAATTTATAATTGTCCAATTAGGTAGAACTTTTTTTTCCATATTTTGTGGTGTGTTTGAATGTGTGTCAGGGTT
>NW_021472072.1:0-308 GCF_001605985.2 Dendrobium catenatum | reverse complement strand
CCGACCCGATGTTTCAAACGGATCAGAATTCTGAACCCGAATCGACCCATTTCAAAAATGGGCTGACTCTAACTCAGGATATTCGGATCGGATTCGGTTTGAATTTTCAGGTTGTGTCATATATTGACAGTTTGACACCCCTACTCCTGTTATCCTTTATGCATTTCGATAAAAAAGAAAACATTATTATCTTTGTGGTTAAGCCCTTTTTTTAGGACTCTTGTTTTTTTTTTTTTTAAGTTTTCTTATTATTTTTTTAAAAAAGTTTTTAATAAAAAAATTACTTTAAAAAATAATAAGAAAGCTCT
>NW_021472071.1:0-269 GCF_001605985.2 Dendrobium catenatum | reverse complement strand
GAAGGACAAGTAGCCGATCTCCGGAACATGATGAAGATGTTAGAAATTCAAAACCAAACGGCGGTTTCCGTGGCAAAAGGGGTGGAAGAAAAAAGTACAAATTCTGAAATTCGTAAAGGAATATGAGGTAAAAATCATTTAAGGAGAAAGAACAAGACCCCATCTGGAGCCTGTCCAGAGGAAAGAAAGAGGAGTTGGATATAGGGAATGCCATGAGGGATACTATGGCCACCAAGGTGCTAATTTTGAAGAAAGAATGGAGGATTTCG
>NW_021472070.1:0-218 GCF_001605985.2 Dendrobium catenatum | reverse complement strand
CATGGTCGGGTGATGCATGAATTGCGAGAGTTTGTTGACAGCATGTGCAATATATGGTCGAGTGAGAGAGAAATATTGAAGACCACCAACCAATCATGAGTGATACTCGGTGGCATCAGTGAGAAAGATGTCATAAAGTATGGTGGGCATTAGGGCTGTCAATATTTGACACGACACGACAACCCGACTCGAAAATTTCGGGTTCGGGTATGAGTTTT
>NW_021472069.1:0-294 GCF_001605985.2 Dendrobium catenatum | reverse complement strand
GACATTAAAATCGGTCCAATCTAAGTCCAAATGAGTCCAACTCAATGGACCGAAGAATATTTAGAAGGTTCAAAGCATTAATTGGACGACTAAATGATATCTAGATATGACATTATCCTAGTCGAATCGAGTGGCTTGACGATAAGAATACAACGATCCTAAGATCGCTTAATTCCAACATCATTAAGACACTTATATGCTTGAAAAATACTCTATGATCGATGAAATCAATATGGGTTGTCTGATGGAGCACTCCGAACATACCTTAGATCTTTTATATATTTACATAGAGTG
>NW_021472068.1:0-325 GCF_001605985.2 Dendrobium catenatum | reverse complement strand
GGTTGACAAGTGAATTCAGGTTCGAAACCGATCCTTACTTAACCTATGATGAATTGTTTGAAGTTTTTGAACACATGCATGATGCATATAGAAAAATGAAAAAAATTGCATGCTATCGTTTATCTAAGTCAGTCAAAAAATGTAAGTTTAGAATTGGAAGAACTTAAGAAGGAACATGAAATCCTTTGGAAAGATCATGTATAAATAGATAACAACCACATGAAAATACTTGACGAATATGATGACTTGAATAAGAATTTTGAGAATTTAAAATCATCCTATGCTGACCTTGAAAAAGATTTTAAAAAATTTAAGGATGAATCTG
>NW_021472067.1:0-261 GCF_001605985.2 Dendrobium catenatum | reverse complement strand
AGGGTGGATTTAAGTTGTTGTCATGTCCAATCACCTTAACATGGCTCAAATTCAACTACTTAGCATAAATTATGACGCCCAGACTTTGGTTAACCATTTATAACTGCTTGGGTTCATGTTTATCTTTGAACTAGTGGGCCAGGGCTTGGTTCGATAAATAACTCGTGAGTCAAATTTGAGCCAGTACTCCTTACTCGATTTCTTAGCTCGTGAGCTGGCTCGTTTAAAATATGTTGACAAAAATACATTTAAAATAAATAT
>NW_021472066.1:0-424 GCF_001605985.2 Dendrobium catenatum | reverse complement strand
CCAAACGTCCTTTGGGCCTATCGTATGACAGCAAGGAATCCAATAGGAGAGACGCCGTATAACCTCTGCTTTGGTACAGAGGCTGTCATTCCAATCGACATTGGAGTCCCCAGTCATAGAGTACAAATTTTCAACTTAGGCACAACCTTGACCTCCTTCCAGAAGTAAGAAACAGGACAATACTTAAGGTTGCTGCCTACCACCAGAGAGTTGCCCGTCACTATAACAGAAGGATGAAGCCGCGACATATATCGGTAGGAGATCTGGTCCTACGCAGCATTGAGGCGGCAGGCAAAGGCCCTCAACGAAACAAACTCTCCCCCCTCTGGGAAGGTCCGTACCTAGTAGCAGCTATGGTGAAACCAGGAACTTTCAAATTAAAGGAAGCTGAAGGGAAGATGCTTCCTCGAACTTGGAATATCGA
>NW_021472065.1:0-240 GCF_001605985.2 Dendrobium catenatum | reverse complement strand
TTATTAAAAAAAATTATAATTAAAATACTATAATATCTATCTTATGATGAAGACGGTTTTTTAAATTTAGCTTATAATGCCTCTTAAAAAAATTTATTTGTTTGGGTTAAATTACAGACTATTATAATCTTTCCACCTTAGAAAAATATTATTCCGATATTTCCAAGGACAAAATAAATCAATAAAAATAGATTTGATTCATTAATCCATCAAAATAAATCAATGCGAGCTTTTGATTTT
>NW_021472064.1:0-245 GCF_001605985.2 Dendrobium catenatum | reverse complement strand
AATGTTTGTGAACCCCTCCGGTTGAGATAAACATTCAGCACGGCCATCATCGGGGTGTTTGGGGTCATTTCCATTTAAAGCTTGAACCTTGTCGACTCTGTCTGGCTGTCGACAGAGGATCGGGTTTCGTAAGCTTCATGCCCTTGATAGTGAATTCTAATTGTTATAGGCCTTGAAGGCCTAACATGAATGTATTGAAACAAATATGACGGTCGCCATAACCGTATATTTGTTTGTTTGTTCGA
>NW_021472063.1:0-913 GCF_001605985.2 Dendrobium catenatum | reverse complement strand
ACAACAACATTATAAGACTTTTATTCAACTGCCACAATATTTACAGTCATCGTGAAAATTTACAGTCAACAGAAAACATCGCCAAATCAAAACTATCCGGTCAAAAATCTCCAGAAAATAATCAAAATGTGCGCACTTGGCACCTCAGAAACATATAAAAAGTTACGCGGTAAAAACTGAACCAGTCGGAAAATACGGACGAAATTCGCTAACGAAATCGAAATTCGGACAGAAAAATTGTTCAAACTTCACCGTTTTGAAAATTGAGAAAGGCGGAATGTGCCTTACCTTGCGTACACCAATTTCCTGAACTGTCTTGACGAACGAAAATGGCCCGGCGTTGCCCAAAAATCAACTTTTCCACTTTAGCCCTCGACCTTCTCTCTCCTCCAAAATTAGATATTTTTATTTTGATTTTCTCTCTCTTCAAAATGAGCTGATTTCAGCTAAATAATACTCTGATCGGCCCGGCTGATCGCACGATCGTCCTGGACGATCTAAACAAAATCCAATCAGCCTGGAATGATTTCTTAGGACGATAATTAATTTCTTGGACGATTTGCTCTCTGACTTGTACCATGCTCTAATCGTCCTGGGATGATCCCAGATCGGGCCAGACGATACCTACAGGAAAATTTTCCTGGAACTTCTGTACAAAATCTGAAACAACATCTGAACTGATCGTCCCAGGACGATCCCAGATTGGCCCAAACGATATGAGCAAACCTGATGTTACATGATAGATGGACAGATGATGCATTTGTTTTCTCATCACAAGTTGAGCCATTTTTTTCATTGAAGATCCAAAGAATAAAAATTGGAACTTTGTCTTACCTCTAAAGGCTAGAGATGTATTTGATTCAAGCATTTCTTGACAGAACAATTATATATGAATTTATGCAAAGTGTGTGAG
>NW_021472062.1:0-330 GCF_001605985.2 Dendrobium catenatum | reverse complement strand
TAATAAATTTTCTAATATAAATTTATTTAATGGATTTATTCTTGTAGGATGATTTTATATGAGTTTGGAAAAGTCATCAGTCTACTAGAGAGGAATCATCTTCAGGATCAACCCAATATTCTTAGTATCAGACATAGTTAGATATTGTTGGAGGAAGGCAGAGAGGGAAGGTTTATGGATTTGGTTTGTAAGGTTATGCTTATGAGGGCAGTTCATCTACATCAGCATTTTATGATACTAGTGGAGCTGAAAAATTTGATGGCCAAAGGGTTGCTTCCCTGATGAGATAGATAGAGGAGTTGAGAAAGATTCAAAATGAGTTGCAAGCAG
>NW_021472061.1:0-385 GCF_001605985.2 Dendrobium catenatum | reverse complement strand
GATGAATTATTTGAAGTTTCTGAACGCATGCATGATGCATATAGGAAAATAAAAAAGATGCATGCTAGTATAAGTCTAGAATTGGAAATACTTAAGAAAGAATATGAAATCCTTAGGAAAGATCATACTTTAATAGATGAAAACCACATGAAATTACTTGATGAATATGATGATTTGAATAAAAATTATGAGATTTTAAAATCATCCTATGCTGATCTTGACAAAGATTTTAAACTATTTAAGGATGAATCTGAGAGCAAAACATATCGAATCAATTATACAAATCGAATCTTGAAAGATATGAATTCATTTTATAAATTAAAAATAAGAGCTCTTAAGGATAATATGATACCCCCCAAACTTGAAGATTTTACAAATCCTAAAT
>NW_021472060.1:0-493 GCF_001605985.2 Dendrobium catenatum | reverse complement strand
CATAGATATGAAAATTACATCAATTGAACTTGAAGTCATTTTTGCATGATGAAGATTTATAAGGTATAAATTATAGAGGTGTGTCAAAATAAGGCAAAATTAAATGGATTTAATTTTTTAAAGAACTTCTAAAATCATTATTTGTTGCGTTAGTAAAATCTTATTATTGCAGGAACATTATTGAAGAGATATCACTACATGAAAAACGTCATTTTCCGGCGATCATTTCCGACGGAAAAATGACCAAAATACGTCGGAAATTAGCATTTCCGGCGTAATTTTTTCCGCCGGTTACACGCGAGTCGGAAAATGACTTCCGGCGTTAAAAAATGCGACGGAAATATTTCCGGCGCATTTCTGATGAAAAATTCGCCGGAAATTATTTGCGGCGATTTGTTTTTGCGCAGGAAAAAAAAATTGAAAAAAAAAATGTGCAGACAGCCAACAGGCCCGGCCCAAGCAGCTCGGCCGCAGCCCCCTCTAGTGAACGCAG
>NW_021472059.1:0-237 GCF_001605985.2 Dendrobium catenatum | reverse complement strand
CCTATCACAATGAGTTTCAAAATATTTAAATTTTCGTGGAGATTATGCAATTTAGAATATATAATATTAGACTATATTTTGGATAGCTTTTTTATTGCTTTCTCAATAGTTTTTTAATACAAAAAATTTTAGTTCAAAAAATATTAGTACTAAAAATTTATTTAAGAAAATAGTAAGAAAGCTGTCACAAACTAAATCGTAATCTCAACATAAAATCAAGAGTTTTGAAGCTCAGGC
>NW_021472058.1:0-1260 GCF_001605985.2 Dendrobium catenatum | reverse complement strand
CCCTGCCCAGTCACCAGTGATACCCACTAGTGATGTACGGGGTCCTATGCAGTCACTTGCACAGGGTCCTATACAACCACTAGCATAGGGTCCATCACAGGTTAGGATTGGGGCAGATGTTTCCACTGCAGACATGGATGAATCTTTACAGTTTGTAATCAGGCGCGATGCTCCCCCTAGTAGAGGTAGGGGATTGCAGGGTAGAGGTCAAGGTAGAGAGTCAGTTCGCCCTCCGAGGAACTTTGATACTCGAATCCCTCCTCCCTCGCACTTGTACACTTCCCCTCTGACTGTTGAGTCCGACTCTGATGATGAGATAATGGATATTCCTCGTCATTCTGTTCCTTCACCCGCCTTTAGTGTTGATCACAATTCCTATCCCACTTTCCATAGGAGTTTGATTCCTCAGGATGGTTTGATTGTTGATAGTGATTCAGACGACGACGGAGATGTCGGACGTCAGACTACTAGCCAATAATCCCTTTCTCGTCATATGTACGGGATGAGAATTGAGGATTCTCCTCCTCAACCTTCCCCTACACCTTCTGTCAGTGTTCATGGTACACCACCCTTAGATAGACGTTCTGTACAAGAATTGCACACTCTCTATGTGCCACCACAGTCTGTTTGGCATGCATCGTTGTTCCATAGTGTTGGTGTCCCACAGAATACTGACATACAGGGTCCTGTGGAATCCACTGTGGATGATGAGATCATGCCAGTTCCCCGATACTTTTCCCCTGCTGTGGATAGCTTTATTGAGCGAGGCATTGTCCCTTCGACTTGGTCAGGTAGACAGGCCCAACAACAGGCCCGTATTTGGCGAACCGATTTCCCTCGAACTGGGCAGGGTATAGGTTATTCTCAAGAGAATCAGTCCCCTTCCGCCAACATTCGGGTTGTCTCTCATTCCTATCCGGTTGTTTCCATCTTCGAGGATGAAGACCCGGAGGAGAATGAGGACAGGGTCCTTGAAGCCCCACGTGAATTCGAAGATGGCGCCAGTTCTGCCATGGACGAATTGTGTGAGATCAATCTGGGCACTGAATCGGACCCTTGGCCTATCTTTCATAGTGCTTTGTTATCCGAGTCAGAGGCTCAAGAGTATGTTGCGCTCATTTCTGAGTTTAAGGATTTCTTTGCCTGGAACTATACAGAGATGCCCGGTTTAGATCCAGAAGTAGCAGTCCATAAGTTAGCTATTTATCCTGATGCAGTCCCTATTAAGCAGTCACCTCGCCGGATGAGATTAGAGATTGA
>NW_021472057.1:0-222 GCF_001605985.2 Dendrobium catenatum | reverse complement strand
ATTTGACCGAATTTAGTGTCGTTGGATTCGTCTACTTGTGATGTTCAATTTGACTATAAGTTTGTGAAAATGACAGTTTGAATGGTCCTGAATTTAATTTGGAAGTTTCCACTTCAGATTTGCATGGAATTTGTGACTGATTAAAGCGATTTTTTTGTGCCATATTCGTTGCCACCCTATTTTCAAATATTAAAACTTACAAAGTTAAAAATATGTATATAA
>NW_021472056.1:0-306 GCF_001605985.2 Dendrobium catenatum | reverse complement strand
TCTACATGATCAAAGTCAAACAATTCCAATCTAACTCAATTAACCCTGCCATGCAAGTCAACTTGACCTAACTTAAATGCAACCTAATGATCACTGGTACGCTCAAGTTCAACCTAATTAAGGATTAGTCAACCTTTTTACTTACTCAATGGTTATTAACTTAAGTTTGACCTGATTAGTAATTTGTTGACATTACCTTTATACGATTAATGATTACTCAACCTAGTTTTTTATCTAAGACAATCTTGATCAGTGTGTCCAAAATTCATGTTTGACCATTGCCAAATCTACTCAAATTAGTATATC
>NW_021472055.1:0-393 GCF_001605985.2 Dendrobium catenatum | reverse complement strand
TGATTCGGCCACCCTTCACGTGTGCTGTGGAGGCCCACCGAGCCCATGTGTGGCCGGCCCCCTTGACCACCGGTCATTCCCCAAAGGCCGCCCACTCCAGACCCTTCTCCCCCTTCCCTTGGCCATTGCCCTTGCATGCCATTTTCACTCTGATTTACTCCTTCTTCCCTAATTGGGAAATTAGGGTTAGGGTTAGGGTTAGGGTTTGTCACCGGAGATTTCCCTTTTTCCTTAGGATTTGATGGAACAACTTGGGCTTCTAACAATTTCCGGATCGTCTCTTCCATTCCCCCAAATCTCTCCTCTAGGGTTGAGAATTTTCCCTCCAACGAATAAAGTTTCTCACCCACTTCCTTTTTCAATTGGCCCATTTCCCCCTCCAAAACTTCTACC
>NW_021472054.1:0-736 GCF_001605985.2 Dendrobium catenatum | reverse complement strand
AAATTACTGTATCAAAAGTTAATAAAACACAATATATTAAAGCCTAAATCTATACTACTATTAAAGTGCCGCTTGTGCTTCTCCTCATACGTCATCCTGGCCATTAAAAATTTTAATCTTTATATCCGTCGTTGATTTTCTTAAAGCTTTATCCTAAGCTGCTTGCAAATCAAAATCCTTCACGTTTTCTCTTTCAAGGCATCCCTCTTTGCATCCCTACACTATTCATTCTTATCAAAAAAAACATCCCTACACCAAATGACACTTTCATATATCCTCTCTCGACGAAGCATTCATCCCCCATTGTCGCTTCCTGCCTGCTCACCGAACTCACCGAACATCAGCTTTCAAAAGGTAAAATTCTTAATGCCTCTTTTTTATTTCTTCACTCCTCTTTTTAATTTCTTAAAATAGTTTCTGTCGAATTTTTTTTTGCTCTTACTTCGCTTTCGTTCGGGTTTCGCTCGCCGAAGCCTGCTGTATCTCGTGCTTCTCCCTCTCATCGAACGCAGCTATACACAACTTGCTCGAAGCCCCACGAGTTCACCTATTTTTTAATTCTTAGGGGCTGTTTGGTATCGGATTTATTCCCAGATTTAAGTCGGATTTACGCTAAATCCAGCCAAACGGTTTTTGTGTGCTCGTTTATCCCGGATTTAGGGATCTACGGCTTAAATCCCGGATTTACTAAATCCCTCTGTTCGGCGGATTTAACGAGATTTAGCAGAAGAAGCGC
>NW_021472053.1:0-312 GCF_001605985.2 Dendrobium catenatum | reverse complement strand
AACTACCTCTTAAGACGGTACTGTAGCTGCCTCTATAAGGCTGTACTAGAAAACAAATATTTGGGCCACTGCACGCCCCCCTTGCTTTTGCTAGTAGGCGTCGCCTGCGGCCTGCCAATTCTATCGTCAATTTGCGTCCGGGCTAAATTTTTAGCTTGGATATTCGATTCAAATGTTTTTGATGTCCCCATTACTATTTTTAATGTTTTGAACATAATCTTGAAAAAAGATATATGATAGAGGGAATCGGTATGGGCCATTTGATGGAGCATTTTGAGTTTGTCCTAGATCTTCTCTATATTTACAAATAAT
>NW_021472052.1:0-294 GCF_001605985.2 Dendrobium catenatum | reverse complement strand
ACCCAACAAGAGAGTAGAAGAGGAAGGGCAAACAGAGCATCCTTTGTATTGCCCATTTCATAAGCATATTGGCCATGTGATTGAAGATTGCTATGTGTTCAAAGATAGGGTGGAAAGCCTTATGGCTAGTGGTGAGATTCACTTGCAGGACAGTGATTTGGTACATCCTCGGGGCAAGGTCGCTCAGATAGTTCAGATGGTTACTAGCTCCAGTCAGTATGACAGTCAGTGTGGTGTTCAGAGCAGTGACAGTAGAGCACCTCTTAGTTCTGGGGAGGAGTGGCAGCTTGCACT
>NW_021472051.1:0-433 GCF_001605985.2 Dendrobium catenatum | reverse complement strand
AGGAAGCAAAAGAGACGCCAGCAATGGAATAGAGATAAATTCAATAGAAATACCAAGGTTTCTAATAAAATGTTTTGCTATGAGTTCAAGAAACTTGGACATATAAAGATGGAATGCCCAAAACTCAAAGACAATCCTAGCAAGGAGAAGGTAGAGCAGAAACCATTTGTGAAGAAGGGAAAGAAGAAGTTCCAATGAGCTTTTTGGGCGGAGTCTACTTCGGACTCGTCAAAAACAAAATGGAAGAGGAAAACACTAATCTATGCTAAATGGCCGACAATCTTGTTCAGTTAGATCAAGAAGAGGTATGTGACTTAACTTATGATGAACTTTTTGAAGTTTCTTAACACATGCATAAATCATATAGAAAAATAAAGAAAATGCATGCTAGCCTTAGTTTAGAATTGGAAGAGCTTAAAAAGGAACATGAAAT
>NW_021472050.1:0-316 GCF_001605985.2 Dendrobium catenatum | reverse complement strand
TAACACGAAGAGCAACAAAACCAAAGAGTCATATGCGATTATGGAGCTAGAAGAAAGAATCACCAAAATGATTCAAGATGCACTAGACCGAGTTTAGAAAAATGCCACAAGGAGAGCACCCTAGAAGGGTCATCAAATTCGGCAGTTAGTTGAAGGAGACCTTTTATAAAGGCACAGATAATGATGCCCAGCACTAACGATGGCCGTAGTCACTCTAGTGACAAAAAAAATACAATTTTTCACCTAGGAAAGAAAGGAGGGAGCCAGAGATGACAAATGTATACTCCAAGGAGATCACTGAGGCGCAATTGGCAGC
>NW_021472049.1:0-232 GCF_001605985.2 Dendrobium catenatum | reverse complement strand
CTAGGTATTGCTAGGTATTTGCTCGGTATTGGTAGATTTTGCTCGGAAATAACGAGAAATATCATTCTGTAAAGATCAATACCGAGCAATACCTAGCAATACCGAGCAATACCTAGAGCAATATTGAGTAATACATGAACATAGCAATCCCGGGTCAAGTCGTCAAGCCGCGCGGTATTGAGTAAGACCACGTGGCTGTTAGCTATACAAAAACATAATAATATCATTTACT
>NW_021472048.1:0-207 GCF_001605985.2 Dendrobium catenatum | reverse complement strand
TGACGTTTGAAAACTATTTGGTAATCAAAATTATGGATTAAACTAGAGGTGTCAATATTTGACACGACACGAAACCCGACCCGAAAAATCCGAGTTGGACCCGACCCGATTTCAAAACGGGTTGGGTTTGGGTTCCAGAAATTGACCCGTTTGAAAAATGGGTCGGGTTCGGGTTGACCCGACGGGTTGCCAGGTCAACCCGCGAAC
>NW_021472047.1:0-316 GCF_001605985.2 Dendrobium catenatum | reverse complement strand
ATAAATTATTATGTGCAAATGCCGAATAATATTTGAAAGTCAATCAGAACACATCACATTATTAATATATAATTTTGTATTGATACACAACTGTATATTGAATAACGTGGTACATTCTAATTGGCTTCCAGAGTTCGACAACCGCACATAATAATTTCTCAATATCTACATAGCTCACTTGATGTGAAATCGAAGGTTGCGTAAGTAATATGTACATGAATGTGTTAATTGCCCTGAACATTCCAAAAAAAATAAAAATATCTAAAATTTATTTTTAATAGTTTCAAAAATAACTTAATTTTCTTTTCAAAAATAA
>NW_021472046.1:0-381 GCF_001605985.2 Dendrobium catenatum | reverse complement strand
AAGGACAAGAGATGCCTTCTTTTTTAAATGATAGGTGAGAGTCTATTACTGCGATCCTATCACTATAGTCATTACGTGCAACTTTAATGTTATTATTGTCGATCCTATTTCACCACAACCATTACATTTTACCTAGAGCCGTTCATCAATAACCGACAATTTAAAGTATTCAACCACCGTCGCCTTGTACCACGAGCCTATCATCATTGACACAACTCACATCGTTGCTATTGTCATTATCCAAAACCATGACACCTCTAGCCCCTATCTCTCCTTGATCACACCCGACTCTACAAACATTGACGCCCTTGTTATTGTAGAGATGTAGAGAGAGAGAGAGAGGTCTTTCTTACATTCAATATATATATATATATATATGTA
>NW_021472045.1:0-276 GCF_001605985.2 Dendrobium catenatum | reverse complement strand
ATTCTAAACATATTATGGACAAATGAAGTTTGCTGAGGAATTCATGCAAAATTTGTCACATACAATGAATAATACATAGCAATTGTGAATAGTTCTGTAGGGATTAATTCAAACATGCAATTGAAATGTAATGGGTAATTAATCAAAACTTTTTTTATTGATAAAATTAATATTTTTGTTTAAATGATTAAACCAAATAACTCTTTTTCAAGTTTATATACTACAACAACAACATCAAGCCTTTATCCCACTACGTAAGGTCGGCTACATGAAAAA
>NW_021472044.1:0-352 GCF_001605985.2 Dendrobium catenatum | reverse complement strand
TGGAAAATTTTTGTTCAGACGAATTTACATTATCGTCTGTGGCGACTGGTCCTCTGGAAACATTTCGTACATACGAAATTAATAATCGTCCAGGACGATCGGGTCTCAAGAAAATTTTCGTTCATACGAAATTAGATTATCGTCCGTGGCGATTAGTCCTCTTGAAAAATTTTCGTCCAGATGAAGTCAAGAATCGTCTAGGACGATCGGTCCTCTGTAAAATATTCGTCCAGACGAATAAAATATCATCCAAACGATTAACCGACTTAGAACAATTTTCAGCAGTTTATAGAACCGACCTTGTAATAACCGTTTGTAATGGACGAACCTAGTTCGTACAGGACGATCAGCT
>NW_021472043.1:0-315 GCF_001605985.2 Dendrobium catenatum | reverse complement strand
AAAGCAAAATGATATGGGCTTAAAGTTGATCCTTGGTGTAATCCAACTGAAATAAAAAAGTTGCTTGGTCAAATCACCTTGTGTTTGAACATAAGTAACAACTCATGCATACATATCTTTAATGACTTGAAAATAAGCATTATTAATTCCTTTCTTCTCTAGAACTCTTTGGAGCACTTCCCTTGAAACTTTATTATATGCTTTCTCTAAATCAATAAATATCTTATGTGGATCCGTTTTATTCTCTCTATAGTTCTCCATGAAACCTCTGAATAAACGTATAGCTTTCATAGTTAACCTACTTAGCATGAATCC
>NW_021472042.1:0-251 GCF_001605985.2 Dendrobium catenatum | reverse complement strand
TACTCCTATCCTTCGTCTTGGCTTCTAATCCCTTCTTTTATCCACAAGTATCTCTTCCACTTGTATCCTTCTTCTAAATGAAAGAAAAGCATTTTTAGGTTGTTTTAAATTTGGTCTTGAAGGTTGTAAGTGTGTTGTTATGTTTGTATGTGTTCTTTTTATATGTTTTGAAATATAAGAGTTTGTTTTAAAGTTTCTAAGTTGCCTCTTCTTAGTTTGATTACATCAATTTGGTATCAGAGCAATTTGTG
>NW_021472041.1:0-241 GCF_001605985.2 Dendrobium catenatum | reverse complement strand
GAGAGGACGGAGGCGGTGACATTGGGTATTGGAATGATATCTTCTGTGCAATTGTCTTCAATCATGAGACGGATAATCTCAGACTGCATCGCTACCGCCTCTTCCACCACCACCTCCTTCCCATCAGAAGCCATCATTCTTATCATCTTCTTCATCTCGTTAGCCTTCCTCGTTCTACCATGCAAAGTCGTTGCTCAAGTTTTAAATGTCGGTAAAAAAATTGAGGACCCATTCTTATTTA
>NW_021472040.1:0-423 GCF_001605985.2 Dendrobium catenatum | reverse complement strand
GATTGTTAATAGAATAAATGTTTAGATCTTTAGACTTTGTAATTGCAGTAATTTTTGCAAGTGGAAACCCGCATGTAGTCTTCATATTTTAAAGCAGTGGGTAAACAAGTGGAAACCCGCATGTAGTCTTCAGATTTTAAAGCAGTAATTTTTGCAGTAATTTTTGCATCATAAGCAGTAGGTAAACAACGAATAATCTTATTAACCATTTTAGTATTCGTTAGTTCCCTACCAAGTACATACAAAAAGATAACTATTTGTGCGAATCTTTTATACATATCAGAAATGGATTCATTTGGTTTCATGCAAAACAATTCATAATCATGTAACGGGATATTAAGTCTTGATTGCTTAACCTCATTAGTCCCCTCATAAGTTATTCAAATTCTATCCCATATGTCCTTTCCACTTTTTCAAGTGGAA
>NW_021472039.1:0-297 GCF_001605985.2 Dendrobium catenatum | reverse complement strand
AAATAAAAATCTAGACTCACCTGCAGGGTTATCCTAATCAGTTAATATATATATAAAAGCATTTATTCCCAAGCAGTTATATATATGCAGAGAAAAAGTAAACACACTGGCCACGCTCCTTTTATTTGGGGGCTTTAGCAGCTGAAGCACCTGTGCAAAGAATTTATAACAGTTATGAATTTTTATGAATTTAGCCCCCCCTTTTTATTGCCCTGTATAAGCGTGGCCACCTGCAGAAAACTACGTGAACATCCAGATCATACCTAACCTAAGGGTAATCTAATCGCCAAACACATC
>NW_021472038.1:0-336 GCF_001605985.2 Dendrobium catenatum | reverse complement strand
TAAGATTTGATTCCTCGATCATATCGTCCTGGCCGACGATCTAAGGATCGGCCAGGACGATCAGTTCAAAAACCTTAGTTGATCCCTGGACGATAAAACATCGACCGGCTTCTCTTCAGAGTGATGTCTGGACGATATGTGCTGAACTGAACTAATCATCCAGGACGATCGTGAGATCGGCCTGGACAATCTAGTTATTTTTACATCGTCCAAACACCCTTTCAGGACGATGTTTTGGACGATATTCTTTGATTTGTACTAATTGTACAGAACGATGTATTATCGTCCTGGACGATATGAACAAAAACCTTCTGATTGTCCAAAACCGTCCGGGCT
>NW_021472037.1:0-746 GCF_001605985.2 Dendrobium catenatum | reverse complement strand
GAGGTGAGAACTAAAGGGGATTTGTAATAGGTTATACATGTTAGTATTTAAATAATTTTAATAGGCAATTTGAATTATGTTAGTGGCTAATAAGTTATAGGGAATGCTTGTAATTATAAATATTCTCCATTAAGGAGTATAAGAACATCAACCAATCAATCAATCAAATCAAATAGCCTACTTCCCTTTTGATTTTGGCTCCTTCTTCTCCCTCCATATTCTTAGAATTGCTGACATCCTTGACTTTGTCATTTATCCCTCGCCAACAATGAATGCATAACAGTTTTCTACTACATAAACAAAATTGTCTGCTTTCATCAATAGATAAAGCAACATGGTGAATGAGCGACAAGGTTATCTACTTACTTTCATTCCTTAACATTATGATGTGCAACATGTGTTGAATTTTCTTGTTCATGCACCACATTCCATCATAACAAGAAATCAACATTGGATCAATATTACTTCAAGGCAGGGGCGGAGCTGCAGTAGGAGCCATAGGGGTAGAGGCTCCACTAGCCCATCAAGAAAGCCCAAAATAATAAACAATATTGCTTAAATTTTTCATTGATGCGACAGGGGCTCATTAGTCCATCAAAGAAAATGCAAAATGCGCCTCCGCTGAGATTCGAATCAAGATTCTTTGTTTCACATAATTTTATTCATAAAAGATATATTAGAAAAATCTAAATTTTATATCACTAAAAACCATAAATCACACAAACACACACACACATATATATATA
>NW_021472036.1:0-239 GCF_001605985.2 Dendrobium catenatum | reverse complement strand
TCTTCAATGATTTGAATATAAGCATTATTAACTCCTTCTTTTCAAGAACTCTCTATAGCACTTCTCTTGGAACTTTATATCATATGCTTTTTCTAAATCAATAAATATCTGATATAGATCCTCCTTATTTTCTCTATATTTCTCTGTCAAACTTCTTAATAAATGTATGGCTTCCATAGTCCACTTTACCCGGCAAGAATCTAAATTTATTTTGAGAAACATTAGTATCACACTGCAAC
>NW_021472035.1:0-504 GCF_001605985.2 Dendrobium catenatum | reverse complement strand
GGATTTCTTATGTTGGAAAAGACTTTGATTTGCTTATGTTAAAATGATTGATGATTGGTTTTAGATTCGTTTTGTATTAGAAAGTTTTAATGAGTTTTGTGAATGTTTTATGACGGAGGAGTTTTATGAAATTTTCTTATTAGAAAATTTTAATTGTTTTACCCCACTCCAAATGTCATAGAGGCACTTGATCGTTGGTCTTTTTCTGCGGAGTTCTGAGTCGAAAGATTTTCATAGATGCTTTGTGTGGAATTTTTGTAATATTTCATTTAGATGTTTTTCATGAGGTATTTTAGGACTTCTAGCTTTATGATTAGCTTTGTGTGGTAAACTCATTGATGTCTTTGTAAGAGCGATGTGGTATTTCGTGGAGGAGTTGTCTTTCTTCTCGCTTGCACTTATTTTCTAGATGGTTTTGGATTAGTGGGTAGTGAGAGCATGTTGTTTTGGGTTTTAAGTGAGAGGTATATTTTGGGGATTTGTTTCTCTTTGTCATTTGGAGCT
>NW_021472034.1:0-302 GCF_001605985.2 Dendrobium catenatum | reverse complement strand
CCGACGTCCTGATTAAGGCCCGACGTCCAGTCCCTACGTCCTGCTGAAGACCCGAAGTCCTGCTTAAGGCCCGACGTCCAGTCCCTACGTCCTACTGAAGACCGACGTCCTGCTTAAAGCCCGACATTCAAACCCCGGTCTCCTGCCTACTACGGTCTTCCCGACCTCCGTCTCCTACTATGGTCCTTTCGACCTCCATCAACATACAACGGTCTTTCAGACCCCAGTCTCCTGCCGACTACGGTCTTCCCGACCTCCGTCGCCGACTACGGTCCGTCCGACCAAACGAACTTGTATATGTC
>NW_021472033.1:0-293 GCF_001605985.2 Dendrobium catenatum | reverse complement strand
CATATGTGCAGCAGATCTCATGGATGCATATAGTCGTGGTAGTCTCAGAATTATTGGTAAGTAGAACATCCTACTGACAGGCACATCCTTTTACTTCCTTCTATTTTCATATTTTAGTTTAAACCTTGGTGCATTGCAATGACGGCATGCAACCTCTGAGAAATCTTCTTTAAAGTATAACATGCATCCATTGACACAACAATCTATCTTTGTATATGTCAAACCAAGTTTGGAAACTAACTTCTTTATCCGATATAGATCTATAGAAATTAAATTATCTATCGGATTAGCTT
>NW_021472032.1:0-276 GCF_001605985.2 Dendrobium catenatum | reverse complement strand
CTCCAACTCATAAGGCAACTAATATTCATGATGTATTCTACAAGGGGTCATTCCTGGAGATTGTTTGCGTTCCCTTTGCTAGTCTTACAATCCTTTTGTGGCCACTAGCTTTTACTGGATCAGTGATTGCAGCATTTATCATATATTACTTAATATATTGTCTAAGTAATTGTAGCTTTATATGGCTATTTATTTATAAATCATTGCCTTTGTTAATATTGTTGTTAGGAAAATTCTGTGAAGATGGGATTTGCTTATAAATCATTGCTTTTATTA
>NW_021472031.1:0-334 GCF_001605985.2 Dendrobium catenatum | reverse complement strand
TGGATATCATAATGGGTGAACCCAAATATGATAATAATGTTTTTTACTATTGAAGAATAAAACCATTAAAGATGTTATGAAGTCGACTAACTTAGTATCAATTCAAGAAATGTCAATTTATTTTGATGGAAAATCACATGATAGAGGGAATATTAACCATATCATGGATTAACCATAATAAAGAACCTTGAATCGTCCTAAGTTTTTGACCAAACAAAAATTTAAGATAATCAATCTTTAATAAGAACTACTCATGAGTTTTCTCAAATGGAGTAATAAAGCCAAGAGTAAACTTAACTAAAATTTGATTTAAAAATATTACCATAAGAGAAAA
>NW_021472030.1:0-277 GCF_001605985.2 Dendrobium catenatum | reverse complement strand
TATACGATATTGCATCGTATGGATTTCCTGATCTGCAATGATTTATTAATTTTCCATTGATTTATTGATATTGATGGATTTATTGATTTGAACAGATTTATTGTTTTATCGATATCTGCTTTATTGATTTGATCGAATTTATGGATTTACTATATCGTACGATTTCATCGATTTCATTAATTGATCATTGAGCATGGATACTATTGATTATTGATTATTTACATTGATATGGACATGGATGGCATAGAGTTATGGATATTATATAGACTCATTGATC
>NW_021472029.1:0-248 GCF_001605985.2 Dendrobium catenatum | reverse complement strand
GTTAATTTAGCAGTGTAATTCAACAAGATCATTCGAGCATGGTCAATATAAGATGGTTGATTGAAAGAATATTTATCAGACTTTTAAAAATATCCTTGCGGCGCTATAGCCTAGTTTACTTAGGTTATGCTTTATGATTATTTTTCGAATAGAAAAAAGAATAATAATATATTTTTTTGGATTATAGTTTTTTTCAAAATAGTTTTAGAATTTTTTTATAAAAAATATTTATAATTATGATTAAAATT
>NW_021472028.1:0-756 GCF_001605985.2 Dendrobium catenatum | reverse complement strand
GACCTATTTCCCTCCTAATTTGATCATGATTCGATCATAGCCGTTCCTCTTAGGTTTGGGAGTTTAAATAGAAGAATTTAGGTCTTTTTGAGGACTTTTTGACTCTTGCTCGATCTCTAGAGCTCCTCAGGCCCTGAGATTTTGTGAGAGTGCTTCCACGACTCCCCTCCACTTTTTCCAACCAAATCCCGACGCCCAGACCCCGCCGGCGGCGATCCTCCGGTGAGACTGAGGCGTTTCACGTTCTAGGATAAATCCCGACCGATCAAGCGAGCTTGGGATCTCGACATCAACTAGAGAAACATTAATGGATCTTCCACGAGTCCAACAAGCCCAAGATCTCCCGAATCCACCGTGTGGATTAGGTAAAATCTCCAACCCTAGGTAGAACACTTAAGATCTAAATAACTTTCAATATGCTGCATATTAAATCTGGAGAAATAGCCCCCATAAATGCTCTTCATATGTAGATTGTACGTCTAAAATTTCATTCGATTTGATCCAGCAGATTAGGAGAACGAGGCGTTTTTCTCTTCAGGGTTTCGGTTTAACGGGAGTCTGATCCAGGCGCTCTTCGGACCGTTGATCGCTCGATCAACGGTCTTGATCGCGTCTGTCCGCGGTCTCTGCAGACCGCGCGGTTTCTGTAGCCGGTCCAAGTCCCGTCTGCCTAGATCGTGACCGTCCGATCTGTGTAATGAGTGATCTGACGGCTCCCGTCATTTGCTGACTCACTTAAGTGAGACCATGTGGGCC
>NW_021472027.1:0-291 GCF_001605985.2 Dendrobium catenatum | reverse complement strand
AGCTTTGGCCCTATAGGTCAAAGCTTGCCCCCCTTCTATGAGTCCTAGAGACCATTAGGGTCATTTAGGCTTGTAGAGTAGGCCACCCAGTTGTGCCATTGGGCATCATTGTTTTCCCACACGAAGTGGGCATCGCTAGAATTTTGACCTTTTTCTGGTTTTGGGTTTTATACACCCACCTTCTGTGAGCCTTAGAGACCATTAGGGTCGTTTAGGCCTGTAGAGTAGGCCACCTATTTTGCTATTGGGCATCGCTGTTTTCCCATACGAGGTGGGCACCGCTAGGATAGG
>NW_021472026.1:0-700 GCF_001605985.2 Dendrobium catenatum | reverse complement strand
AAAACTCGCATGTCAACATTTTTACAATCTACTGATCATCGCATGTGGATGCTTATTCAAGAAGGTTATTCTCCACCTTCTCGTAAAATTAATGGTGTGAAAACTGAAGTTGCTTTTACTTAATGGACTTTTGATGAACGATATTTAGCTCAATTAAATGCGAAATGTTTGAACTGTTTTTTCTGTTCTTTGAAATCTGAGGATTACATGCGTGTCTCAACTTACAAAACTTGTAAAGAAATTTGGGATAAATTGTGCATCACTTATGAAGGTACTAATGAAGTTAAAAAATCCCGTTTAAACATTCTCTTGCATGACTACGAACGTTTTCGTATCAAACCTCATGAATCGATTTCTGACATGTACACTAGATTTACTCAGATTGTTACTTCATTACATGCACTAGGAAAAGAACTTTTGAATTATGAAAAAGTTAACAGGATTTTGAGATGCTTGCCTTCGTCTTATGATGCAAAAATTACTGCCATCACTGAATATAAAGATTTGAACACCTATTCTACTGATAACTTACTTGGCTCACTCATTGCTTACGAGCAAGGGGTGAAAAGAAAAAGGAGAAAACAATTGCATTGAAGGCACACAAATCGGATTCTGAATCTTACGGGTCTGAAAGCGATGAAATTGCCTTCATCACAAAGCAAATCAAAAGCTTTCTAAGGAAGAAACAAAAGCATCATCA
>NW_021472025.1:0-270 GCF_001605985.2 Dendrobium catenatum | reverse complement strand
ACTACTCTATACTTTATAACTACACTATACTTTATAACTACAAAATATTATATATAATACAAAATACTACTACTACTACTCTACACTATATAACAACACAATACTATTTATACTACACTATACTACTACTATTATATACTATATAACTACACTATACTACAATACTACTTAATACTACTACTACTCTATACCATATAACTACATTATACTACATCTACTACATTATACTACTAAAACAACAACAACATCAAGCCTTTATCCCACTACGTG
>NW_021472024.1:0-328 GCF_001605985.2 Dendrobium catenatum | reverse complement strand
CTTTGGGTAAGGAGGAGGTATGATCCAAATTTGGATTTCCAGATGGAAAAGGAGTGTTCCCTAAAGGGGTATCCTTTCCTCTTTGGAATCCAAGCTTTGGATCTATGTATCCCAACTCAAAATCAACTTTCACAACACTTGACACTTATATAAATTACATTGATATCAAAATAAAAATCTAGACTCACCTGCAGGGTTATCCTAAGCAATTAATATATAAACAGCAGTTATTCCCAAGCAGTTGTATATGAGCAAAAAAGAAAGTAAACATACTGGCCACGCTCTTTTTATTATTTGGGGGCTTTAGCGGCTAAAGCACCTGTGCAAA
>NW_021472023.1:0-356 GCF_001605985.2 Dendrobium catenatum | reverse complement strand
GGCTTGATGTTGTTGTTGTTGTTGTTGTTGTACATTTGGTGGCTCTTCCACACTAGACTTTAAATTATGACCTGCTACATCAAAAATAAGTTCTTCATAGGGTTTACTCATTTGATCTTCATCAAATGTTTCATAATCTATAGATGAACTGGTATGAGCATCTCTGTGTGGCTCATACTCGCCATGTCATGTCCAAATCCAGTAGTTTGGAAGAAATCTCATATGATATAAACAAGCTTCACATCATCGGGCTTGAGGAAGGCTAGATTTTTATGTTTCGAACATGGACATCTAAACATTTTATCAAACTGAAATGAAGGCAATTGAGATGCAACTTGAATGAAAGTTTCAACTCC
>NW_021472022.1:0-271 GCF_001605985.2 Dendrobium catenatum | reverse complement strand
TTTATACTAAAAAATTATTTTAAAAAGCAGTAAGAAAGTTGTCCCAAATAAAATCTTAATTTAATATGAGTGTAAGAAAATTATATAAACTATATTCATTTTAAAATAATTTTAATAACTTTAAAAATATTTTTAAGTATATTATCATAAAAAAAAATTCATTTAGCTCCAAAGGCTAATTGCACTTACAAATTTAAGAAATTACTTAATTCACTTCTATGACTTATAAATCATTAGATGTATTTACGTTCAATATAATCAAACCATCTGT
>NW_021472021.1:0-2169 GCF_001605985.2 Dendrobium catenatum | reverse complement strand
ATGAATTGAGTAGCAGATCGGCGTAAAGAAAGTTCTTATCGCAGAGTTACTACGCGTCTGTGGCGGCAAGGGACGGGATAAGACCGCCGGCAAAAGCCATCAGTTGCCCATGTTGATGGATCACGCCACAGCCGTTGAGCTCGAGTGATACTCGACCGTCCTCGATACCAGCTAAAAAGCCGAACCAGAACAGAGAGGAAAGTCAAGTAAGGAGATTGCCCAGCCTGAAAAACATGAGCAAAAAGGAAAGTCTTACTTTCCTAGATCATTCTTAGTACAGAGAATCAGCTGATTGATAGCTCATCTCAAAATTATCTTGATCGGGCACGAATGCTGAGGCCAAAAAAGCTAGTTGGAACGTTCAAAAATTAATTTGGGACAGCATGATGAACTGCCGATTTCAGCCGAGGAACTTATAGTCAAACTGAAAGATGTCTTCTCGGAAATACGCAATAGTATCTTAGGCGCCGCGCGTGGACAGCATGCCTCAACGACACAAGATCACCCAATCGCAGCACCAAATGAGTTCCGACATCAAGGTTCAAAGCGCTGTTCAATTTTGATAGCTTACCAAACTGGTCTCCGATTTTTGCACGGCTTAAACTCGAATCGAACGATCGACGGACGAATCCAACGAGCCCAAGATATCAAATATCCTGACTCAATTAAGGCCTTCAAATGCTCCAAACGAACGGTGCAATGATCAAAGGATTCGATAATCGGCCGTCCATTCAAACCGCATTCCCTATTCGCCACTGAAAGCTCGACAAAATCCAGGAGGTATGATCTTGTGAACTGCTTGAGGCGGATGTCTTCCTTTGGAGCAGGCCTTGCCCTGGACCATTCTATTTCAGCACTTATACGCGACACCGCTTTCACATCGCCGAGTATTAATCCACCGGGTTAGAAGCTCAAATCTCGGGACAATGACTGGCTATAAACGCTCATAGAACGTCCCCCTGTCAACGCAAACAGAGATTCTTCCGTAATCTATCTAATCTCAAATCCCTGGTTCCCCACCATCTTTCTCCGGACAACTATCTGGTTTGGCGCAATCAAATCTTCAAACTGTTAAAGGCCAATGGCTTCTCACAGTTTCTTGATCCGCCCTCAGTCTCAGCACCCTCCTCAGCCGATCAAGATCCCTCCGATCTTGACCCCCATTCCTCCAAATGGCTCATCACAGACCAAAATCTAGTCGCCGCCCTCTGCTCAACAATCTTCGCCCCGGTCATTCCGCTTGTAATGCACCTGGAATCCACCCATGAAATCTGGGCGGCATTGCAAACCCGGTTCCAATCCTCCAACAAGTCAAAGGTAATCCAGCTCAAGAATGAGCTCCACAACATATCAATGCAGAATCTGCCTATGCAGGAGTACTTGACGGACATCAAGAAAATCGTAGATCATATCAACTCCGCCGGCACTACCTTGGACACCGAAGACATCATCATCTACATCTTGAACGGTATGCCCCCCTCTTACCAGTCGTTCAAAACTTCCATCCGGCATCTACAGTCTCCTTTGACTCTCGACAACTTCTACGCAATGCTCATCACAGAAGAACTCCATCAGCGCGTGGACTCTCAACGCCTCTTTGCTCAACCGGACAACAATACTGCTCTTTACACCAATAGGGGTAGAGGTCGTCGCGGGCGCGGCCGAACGCAACAGTTCTCCACTCCACAATCAAGAACTATGTCTAAATCATCTCTGACCTGCCAAATCTACACTAAGTGCGGCCACTCGGCGGACGTCTGCTGGCACAGAGACAACGCCAACTACATCACGCCCACCTCTCAAGCCAACTCTGGTCAGGCTCTCCTTGCTTCCTCCGACACGACCTCTACTGACTGGTATCTCGACTTGGGCCCGTCATCTCACATGACCTACGGATCAAGACAACCTCAGTAACGCCTCACCCTACCAAGGCTCGGATCAAATAACTGTCGGGGATGGAAGGACTGTTCCGATTGCTCATTCCGGCACCGGACTTCTTCCAACCCCGAATCGTACGTTATTTTTGTCCAACCTCTTACATATACCATCTATCTCTTACAATCTAATCTCTATTTCCAAACTCTTCAGAGACAATAATCTATCTAATACATTTGATCCTAACGGCTATACTGGTAAGGACCTGCAGACGCACAAAACTCTACTTCAATG
>NW_021472020.1:0-215 GCF_001605985.2 Dendrobium catenatum | reverse complement strand
AAGCAAAATATTGATTAAAGAAAAATTTAAACATAAATGACAATCTTAAATTCTTACATCAATAGATTTGAGCAAGATGTAAGCAAAATTTAGTCTAAATCACGTCAAATAAAAAAAATGATAGCTTTAAATCCTTAAAAAAAGCTAAATCCTTTAAATTTTTTTCTTTTATTAATTTAACATTTATTAAGAGGTTTGATGGAGAAATATAGAGA
>NW_021472019.1:0-314 GCF_001605985.2 Dendrobium catenatum | reverse complement strand
TAGTTTGACTATAAGATCGCTGAAATCAGAGTTCATATGCTCCCGAAATTAATTTTTGAAATTTTCGACTAAGTTTTGCCTCGAGATTCGTGCCCAATCAAGATTATTTTGTGATGACGTATCAGTTGCCCCCCTATTTTCGGACGTTGAAGCACTAGGAGTCCGGAAATATGTATTTCGAAAATTTGCTTTAGCCAGAGCGCCAAGAATTATGATCAAAAATTAACATCTTGCTCGAACTTTATCATAGAGGTTCCCTTGGGTTCCAAAAGTATCAAAATCGAGTCCGGAATGTCGAAAAACGTGTCCAGGGG
>NW_021472018.1:0-549 GCF_001605985.2 Dendrobium catenatum | reverse complement strand
ACTATCAGTCCAATCAGTGTTGCCTTCAAGACTTATTTTTTCCATATATTTACAGACACACATTCCACAATCAAAAGAGTTCTCCTGTTTTGGTATACCTTTAATGATAGAAAGCTTCCATTTTCTGATATCACTATCAAAAGCTCCTTTCGTGTCAGAATATAGGGCTTTAAGCTGAAATATACATAGAGCAAGGATTAGTTCTATAATTTTTTTAAACATTGAAGAGTTCATGTCCATCTAAGTATCTAACAGACTAACACTTACGATTTTTGGAACAACAAGCCTATGCTCTTTGACGCGGTGGTCCAACGAGTCATAAAATTTCCACTTTTGTTCTTTCAGCAAACCAACCAGAAGGATAATGTGATTGGATTCAATGATTGATTGTAATAAAATATTGTTTGAAGTAACAGAAAGCTCGGTTATATAGTCGATTTGCAATTTGGACAATTTTTCCCTTCCTTTATTATTCTGCAAGTGCAAGTAGTAAATGTAAGAACTAAGAAATGGATACTAAGTTACTAATCTAATAGTTAAACTGATAAA
>NW_021472017.1:0-212 GCF_001605985.2 Dendrobium catenatum | reverse complement strand
TATGCATCATGTCCAAGTTATGTTCGATCAGGCTTATCCTCTAATAAAGAAATAACAAAAAATACTTTTTTTGTCTAATTATGGTTGACACCATATATACTAACAATTTGTAATTAGCTAATGTTGGAGAATCCACTATTGTGGGAGTGGACCAGTTAATCTAGGAGGAGGCTTTAACATCACCATTTTATTTTTAATAAAAGTATCCTTAT
>NW_021472016.1:0-273 GCF_001605985.2 Dendrobium catenatum | reverse complement strand
ATTTTCTATGAAATGATGTTCATTGTGAGAAAATTTTCAGAAGTTTTGTGAAGCACGAAGTCATTGCTTATTTCTAGCTACACCTAACCAAATAATGGACATAACAAGTTTTATTATTTTAAAAATAAGTTTCCTAACTTCAAGAAATTAAATGAAGCCTTACATGTTTTAGGCCTGTAAAATGGGTACCAATGGCACAAGGAAATAAAATAATTGTGAAGGGAAAAGAATAAAAATGGATGGACTAATGATAAACAGTTAGAAATGTGCAAA
>NW_021472015.1:0-2139 GCF_001605985.2 Dendrobium catenatum | reverse complement strand
GTGGATTCTCTCGACCTCTTTCACACAGGTTAACGTCATCGAGCATGGCTCTGACATACAACCTCGGATAGGTCTTACATCATTGGTGGATTCTCTCGACCTCTTTCATACATGTTAACGTCATCGAGCAGGGGCTCTGACATACAATCTCGGATAGATATTACATCCTTGGTGTATTCTCTCGACCTCTTCCACACAGGTTAACGTTATCGAGCAGGGGCTCTGACATACAACCTCAGATAGGTCTTGCATCATTGGTGGATTCTCTCGATCTCTTCCATACAGGTTAACGTCATCGAGCAGGGCTCTGACATACAACCTTGGATAGGTCTTACATCATTTGTGGATTTTCTCGACCTCTTCCATACATGTTACCATAATCGAGTAAATGCTATGACATACAACCTCAGATGGATTATATATCTTTGACGAATTCTACGCTCTACTGCCCGTCGCCAAATTTTTTGTCGTCTTTCTACCCGTCCACCAAGTGTCGCCGGTCTTCTGCCCGACCTCCATGTGACGCCGGTCTTGCACCTGACTTCAGAGTGACGACGACATTCTACCTGGCCTCGAAGTAGCGCCAGTCTTCTACTCGACATCCAAGTGATGCCGGCCTTCTACCCGGCCTCCAAGTGACGCCGGTCTTTTGCCTGATCTCTAAGTGACGTCGACCTTCTGCCCGACCACCATGAGACGCTGGTCTTGCACCCGACTTCGGAGTGACGTCGGCCTTCTACTCGGCCTCCAAGTGACGCTGGTCTTCTTCCAAGTGACGTCGGCCCTTTTCTCGGCCTCCAAGTGACGCCGGTATTCTGCCGAGTGACGTCGTCCCTTTTCCCAGCCTCCATGTGATGTCAGACTTACACCCGACTTCAGAGTGACGTCGATCTTATGCTCGGCCTCCAAGTGATGCAAGTATTCTACCCGACCTCCAAGTGACGTCGGCCTTCTACTCGACCTCCATGTGACGACGGTCTTGTACCCGACTTCGGAGTGACGTCGACCTTCTACCTGGCCTCCAAGTGACGTCGGTCATTTTCCCGACATCCAAGTGATGTCATTCTTCTACCCGGCTTCCAAGTGACACCGGTCTTATGCCCGACCTTCAAGTGACGCCGGCCTTCTTCCCGGCCTCCATGTGATGCCGGTCTTGCACCCAACTTCGGAGTGACGACTGCCTTCTGCCCCACCTCCAAGTAACGTCGACCTTCTACCCGACCTCCAAGTGATGTCAGTCTTATGCCCGACCTCCTAGTGACGTCGGTCTTCCGCATGACCTCCAACCTCACACCTTCCTCTTACTCAGTGAGGGTCCTTAGGGCTGAACAGGGGAAAGTTATAGCCGTCGGATCTTAATCGCCTACGCCTCCGGTATTTAGACTCTTGCCGGACAGTCTTTCCCCCAATGGGAGTGAACTGGAGCCTGCGTAAGAGTACCGGGTTTTGATCGCCTCTGCCTCCGGTATTTAGACTATTGCCGGACAGTCTTTCCCCTAATGGGAGTGAACTGGAGCCTGCGTAAGGGTACCGGGTTTTGATCGCCTCAGCCTCCGGTATTTAGACTCTTGCCGGACAGTCTTTCCCCCAATGGGAGTGAACTGGAGCCTGCGTAAGAGTACCGGGTCTTGATCGCCTCTGCCTCCGGTATTTAGACTCTTGTCGGACAGTCTTTCCCCCAATGGGAGTGAACTGGAGCCTGCGTAAGACTACCGGGTCTTGATCGCCTCCACCTCCGGTATTTAGACTCTTGCCGGACAGTTTTTCCCCCACTCGGAGTGAACTGGAGCCTGCGTAAGAGTACCAGGCTTTGATCGCCGCCACTAGTATTTAAACTCTTGCCGGACTGTTTTTCCCCAATAAGAGTAAACTGGAGCCTGCGTAAGAGTATCGGGCTTTGATCGCCGCTTATGGTATTTAAACTCTTGCCGGACAATTTTTCCCCCACTAGGAGTAAACTGGAGCCTGCGTAAGAGTACCAGGTCTTAATCGCCACCGCCAAAAGTCTAAACTTTTGCCAGTCCGGACCGATTAAGAGAAGTAGTGCTTTCTCCTTAGCCCCTAAGGGGGTATTTATAGCTTCTGAAATGAGGTTTGGAGAAGAAATTTCTAGATTAAAAAGAAATAATAATAAATGAT
>NW_021472014.1:0-260 GCF_001605985.2 Dendrobium catenatum | reverse complement strand
TTCAGGACGATAAATATTGGCCAGGTCATAAACAGGGTGATGCTCAGCACGATTTGCATCTGATTTGAACTAATCGGCCAGGACGATCGTATGATCGTCCAGGACGATCGTATGATCGTCCAGGACGATCAAGCCAAATTTCAATTGTCCAGGACTGTTCCCAGGGCGATGCTCTGGCCGATCTTCTTTGATTTGTTCTGATCGGCCAGGCTGATGTCCAGATTGGCCGGGATGATAAAGTCGGCTACTTGCAATTAATG
>NW_021472013.1:0-220 GCF_001605985.2 Dendrobium catenatum | reverse complement strand
AGACAACTAGATGACTATTTTGAATCATGTCATATCCGTGAATCCCACCAGGTTAGCATCGCTAGGTCTCACCTTAAAGGACGAGCTCTTCAATTTTGGGCAAGATTGGAAGATCTGTTGACCTTTGTATAAAATCCATTAGAAACGAAGATGGAAATCCAGCATACATACCTCAAACCCGATGGATCCACGATATCTGCCCGAAATCCCGACTGAAATC
>NW_021472012.1:0-392 GCF_001605985.2 Dendrobium catenatum | reverse complement strand
AAATTCTTTAACTTGTTTATAACTCAGAACTTTGATAGCCGCCTTCTTAGCTTTTCTACTAGTATGTTTCCCAAAGATGATCAACGATTTAGACTCGTTCACTTTTTGTCCCGTCCACATACAGTAGTTAGAGATGATCTTTCTTAACTTCTTGATTTCCTTAAGCTTAGCTTTTGAAAATAGTAAGATATCATCTGCATATAACAGATGTGTCCCATCGGGAGCATTTTTAGAAACCGAAACTCCTTTACACCTCTCCTTTATAGCATATGAAAGTAATTGAGAACATAAAATGAATAACGACAGGGATAACAGACATCCCTGTCTAAAACCACATCTCCCTTCAATCCAACTTGTTTTCTTCCCGTTAATCAAAATACAAAATCTAGGAT
>NW_021472011.1:0-272 GCF_001605985.2 Dendrobium catenatum | reverse complement strand
AATTGCTTATCATAATTGTATGTTTTAATGAACATTAGAAAACCTATATCCTATGTTACTCTACATCAAACAATTTGGTTGATTTGCAAATTTCCTTGTGATTTGACCATGGTATCACTAAAAATATTCATAAGTCTGTGCTATTAAAATATTCAAGTAAATGAATTATTGCAAGTAATGACTATAATAGAATAATATACTAAAAATAGAATTTAATTTATCGTCAGTTTAGAAAAGTATTACCAGACTGTGAGATGACCTATTAAGCTCAT
>NW_021472010.1:0-215 GCF_001605985.2 Dendrobium catenatum | reverse complement strand
TCCAAATCCAAATCAAAAACCAAAACAGAATCAGACATATATCGGAATTTTCGTACATAAATCATAATCGGACAGTTCATAACAAAACAGATCAAATCAGAACAGATACAGACATATCAAATCAAAATCAGATCGGAACTGAAAGAGACATATATCAAATCAGAAACAGATCAGAACGGAACAGATCAGAACGGAACAGATCAGAACAAACAGAT
>NW_021472009.1:0-2294 GCF_001605985.2 Dendrobium catenatum | reverse complement strand
TAGAGAATAACATTCCTTTGATCAAATTTCCTTACAACAATAATTTTCAGTCAAGTATAGGTACAACTTCATATGAAGCTCTACTTAGTTGGAAGTGCGAACACTATTATCTTTATTTGAGGTGGGTGAAAGATATTTAACTAGGCAATCCTTTTTTATGATGCTATTTAAAAGATCCATTTAATCATATATAGATTAAAGTAGTATAGTATAGTCAAAATTAGAATTTTGATACTAAGCATCGAGCTATATAGTTTCATGGAGGACATTTTTATATGTGAAGATCAGACTAATTAAAGGCATTAGTTTAGGGTTTAGGGTATTGAGGTACATTGGACCCTTTTAAGTAATTGAAAGGATTGGGAAATCTACCTATAGATCTAAATCACATGTCTTAAATTCATAATTTTTTTACCTGTCCCTCTTAAGGAAATGGGAATCTAATTTTAGAAATAGGTTATCTGCTAAAGACATCAAGGTACATATAAACTACAATAAAGAACTAGATATGGTTCCAGCCTATGATGTTAAAAAGTTAAGAAATAAATATAATCCAATAGTTAAAATTTAGTTGAAGAATAGAACTAAAAGGGAAGTTACTTGGGAGAAGGAATGTGAGATGAGACAGTTGCATCCTGACCTATTTTTGTAATTTGAGATTTGATTTTTGAAATATTGAGGGGGGCCATTTTTCTAAAATGGCATAGTTGTAACACCTCAAGGTTAAGCATCTAATTTAACCTACTCTGACTTAAATTGAGAAAGGTAAATTTTTTAACTTTTGTATGTGTTTGTGAATGATATGTATATATGAAAAAGGTATGCATGTGATTTGGAGTGAGTTCAAAGAGTTTGAACAAATATTGGGAAGATATGGAATTTTTTCTTCTGGTGCGCCTCAATGTTGGGTGCTCTCGCACCTAGGTGCTGAGTTAACTTGAACCTAAATGCTAAAAAATATCACTCCAACATTGCACTCTTAGGTTTTTAGATTTTGAACTAGTGTCGCAACTCCAGATAGTGGCACGAAAGTGTTAGGCCATTATCTGCCCTTCAATATATTTTAAATTCAACTGTTCCAATCATCTAAGCATTCAGGTAGATGATGTTAAAGAGAGAAGGAGAGGGTTTTTGAGAAAGGATAAGGGTTTTTGAGCATCTTTGAGTCATTTTTAGACATCGGCTTGGTTCGAAATGTTGTCTTGACCAAGTTAGGTAGCAATATGCATATCACAATTTCAAAAATATGGGAATTTTTTGAATTTTCTAATTAAATTTCTATTTATGTAACTTTAAAACTTCAATAACTTCAGTAATAAAACTTTTTCTGCGTAACATTTTTTTATATAGAAGAGATTGAGATTTATAATATTTTGAATATTTTTAAAAAATGTTATACCTGGGGTCTAGAATTTGTGCAATTTTTTTAATAGAAAATAATTTAAACTCTTAAATAGTGTTGCAGTATGATTAATGTTTTAAAATGCTATATTATGTGATCTATTATAATTTAGTTTTGTTATAAATTATAAATTGTTACTTAGTAGGAATTTTTATTTCTTACCACTATAAAAACTATACGATTCTCTTATAAGCTAAAATATGCTTTAACATTTAAACTGTAATGAATATGTGTTTATATGTTTGGGTGCTTTATTTAAATTAAGATGTTTTGGGAAATTTTATTATAAAAGAAGCAAGATATTTAGGTGCCTACAAGGCATGTTTTGGTGGAAAAAATGATATGTTCTAGAGCCTATTGGCATGTTCTGTTGGTATAAGCTCAAAAGGAAGTTAGAAGGGACCGTAATCCTTGGAGATTTTGTTTGGAATCAGAGAAATATGTTATGTTCTATTTTATGATATAACTTTTAGTTTTTTTGATTGCTCAATAACATTACTGAAATATTTAGAAAACTTTTATGATTTTATTACTTTGATCAACAAAGTGATTAATTATACTGCATTTAAATATTTTGAAAAATATTTAAAATTTTTTATAAGTGTTTTTTAACTACTGAGCTGTTTTAGCTTACTATGGTTTTGCATTCAATTATCAGATTGTTGGGAAAGGGAAGGAGCATGTTAATTAGTAATTCAAGATCTGATATGACTTTATAGGTACTTATTTGGCTAATTTTGCATAGTCATGGCTTGTTTATTTCTTTGCTCGTTAACTTTTGTTCATATCCGCATACTGTGATTATATATGTGCCATTTTGATGATGAATGAAAGAGATTTTATGGATGAGTTTATTTAGCACTTTGTATGTTTTAGCAGCTCTGTAGTCTAT
>NW_021472008.1:0-242 GCF_001605985.2 Dendrobium catenatum | reverse complement strand
TTTGGTTCATCCTGATCAAGAGTTTGAAGAACCGCTTTACTACAACGATGGATCATTTATAGGAATCATTAAAGAAGAACCAAGTAAAACACATGTCATTAGTGATATAGAGGAAGAACCAAAAGCTGCACCAACACCCACAAATAAACCAAATTATCAAGATTTGGTTCAAAGATTTGATCACATAGAGACTCATATTGATCAATGTTTTGATCAAATTGAGACTCATCTTCAGCAGCAGG
>NW_021472007.1:0-577 GCF_001605985.2 Dendrobium catenatum | reverse complement strand
CTCGCGTGCAGGAGTTATAGGATTTTTTTTTTCTTCCCCCACGACTCTCTGGCGGCTGAGGCTTTCGCTATTTGCTAGCGGGAAATTTCCCCTGCTTGAATTAGCGCCCCTCCTCGCGTGCAGGAGTTACGGGATTTCTTCTCCTCCCCCATGGCTCTCTGGCGGCTGAGGCTTCCGCTATTTGGGAGCGGGAAATTTCCCCTGCTCGAATTAGCGCCCCTCCTTGTGCGCAGGAGTTACGGGATTTCTTCTCCTCCCCCACGGCTCTCTGGCGGCTGAGGCTTCCGCTATTTGCGACCGAGAAATTTCCCCTGCTCGAATTAGTGCCCCTCCTCGTGCGCTGGAGTTACGGGATTTCTTCTCCTCCCCCACGGCTCTCTGGCGGCTGAGGCTTCCGCTATTTTTGAGTGGAGTTACGGGATTTCTTCTCCTCCCCCACGGCTCTCTGGCGGCTGAGGCTTCCGCTATTTTTGAGTGGGAAACTTCCCCTGCTCGAATTAGCGCCCCTCCTCGCGCACAGGAGTTACGGGATTTGAATGTCATTTGAGCGGAAGTTTGCTGGCAATGGACGATCGAG
>NW_021472006.1:0-225 GCF_001605985.2 Dendrobium catenatum | reverse complement strand
AAAGACATTTATTTCCCCATTTTACCATTTTTATTCAGGGTCTACAAACATGCAGGGCCAATATGGAAAAAGAATAACACAACTATTTGCAATTAAGGCTAGTAAACAGACTTCAAAGCATGAACTTTAACAAAGCTAGCAAAGCCTTCCTTCAAAGAGTGTGGCATAGCGGTAAGAACTTCAAGGTAGCTATTGCTGAAGAAAGAAGCCTGTAGCCAAAGTTCT
>NW_021472005.1:0-211 GCF_001605985.2 Dendrobium catenatum | reverse complement strand
CGACTGAAAACTGCGGCAACGGTCGACTCGGATTTTGAGGAAATCGGAGCCGTCGATGTGATTATCAGATTTAGGAAAATAAATTCAAATAGAGCCAAAAGTATATTGGAATTTATTTGAATTAAATTGAATTGATTTGAATCAGATTTGGGCAAAATCGATTTGATCAAATCGAATCAAAGACGATTCGGGTCAAATTGAACTCGTCGCA
>NW_021472004.1:0-211 GCF_001605985.2 Dendrobium catenatum | reverse complement strand
TGTCAATTTTTTACCTGATCCGGAAAAATTCGAGTTCAGGTTGACCCGTTTAGCAAACGGGTCTGGTTCGGGTTGACCAGAAAACCTGAAATCAACCTTACACTGACCCAAAAGTCGAGTCCATTCCGGTTTCCGCTCGCACTTGCATGTGCGGTCCCGCACTTGTGTCGTCGCTTGTTGAAGCACTCGCGCCGTCGTACAGTCCCGCGGA
>NW_021472003.1:0-521 GCF_001605985.2 Dendrobium catenatum | reverse complement strand
CACCCCGGCAGACTGTTGCGGAGGGTGGATGAGCTTTCCTTTAAGTGTTGGGATGGATAGTTTCATTTTTAAATATTTTTGGAATTTTGGGATTTGTGAATTTTTAGATTTTGTGGAGTTTTGATTTTTGGGCTTTTATGGGTATTTTGGGTGGAGCTATGGAATAATTGAAATGTACTTCGGATATTTGGAAGATATTTGAAAATATTTGAGGACCCCTTCGGTTAAGATCTACATTCAACACGGCCATCATCGGGGTGTTCGGGGTCATTTCCATTATCTGGATTGAACCTTGTCGACTCTATCGGGTTGTCGACAGAGGATCGGGTTTCGTAGGATTTATGCCCTTATTAGTGAATTCGTATTGTTATAGACCTTTGGAGGCTAATATGAATGTATTGAAACAAATATACAGGTCACCATCACTTTATACTTGTTTGATTATTCTAACCCTGTCGACTTCTATTGACCCGTATAGAAGGACCGGGTTCGAACTTGAATTCACTTATTGACCCGCGCAG
>NW_021472002.1:0-1598 GCF_001605985.2 Dendrobium catenatum | reverse complement strand
ACGAGAAGAGAGAGAGAGGAGAAAGCCGACGAGAGCAGAGAAAGAAAGAGAGTTCAAAAGAAGGACAACAGAGATGACGGATGATCAGAGAGAGAGGAGAGAGAAAATACGACGAGAGCGACGGAGAGAGGATAGTGAAAGAGAGAGGGAAGAGAGATGATAGATATGCGAGATGAGAGAAGGCAGAGAGAGAGGGGAGAGATACAGGAGAGAGGAGAGAGAGAGTGTGAGATGTGATGAGAGAGAGAGAGAGAGAGAGAAGAAGAGAGAGAGAGAGAGTGAGAAGTGAAGAAATGAGATGAGCCGAGGAGAGTATAGATAGAGAGAGAGAGAGAGAAAGGAGAGAGAGTAGAGAGAGAAGAAGGAGGAGATGGAGAGAGATGAGACGAGAGAGGAGAGAGAAATAGAGAGAGATAGAAGGGAGAGAGAGTTGAAAGAGAGAGGCAAGAGAGAGATTATGATCAGGTAGAGAGAAGTGAGCAGTGAGAGAGGAGCAAGAAGAGGGAAGATAAGGAGAGAGAGAGAGAGGTGAGATCGAGAGTGAGGACGCCCACGCCACGACCACGATGCTCGAATGCAAGCAGAGAGAATAATTAATAGTAAGAGAGACAGAAGGAGAGTAAGAGAGAGAGAGAGTGAGAGAGAAGCAGAGAGAAAAGAGAGGAGGAGAGAAGAGAGAAGAGAGAGGTAGACGTATCAGGAGTAGGAGAGAGAGATGACGAAGATAGAGAGAGAGATAGCGAGAAGAGAAAAGTAGAGAGAGAGTAGAATGTAAGAGATAGAGAGGAGACGAGAGAGAAGAGATAGAGAGAGAGGAGAATGAGACGCAGTAGAAGATGAAGAGGAGTAGAAGAGAGATGACGAGGGGAGAGAGAAGAAGGAGAGGACGAAAGGGAGAGGAGAGGTAAAAGAGATATCAGTGAGATGAGATGTGTGAGAGAGAGGAGAGAGAGACAGAAAAGAGAGAGGTAGGTGAAAGTGAGATCGAGGAGAGAAGGATAGAGAGAGAGAGGAGAGTAGAAGGAGAGACAGAGAGAGAGAGGATAAGGAGAGAGAGAGAGAGCAAGAGAGTAGAGAGAGGAGAGACGAGAGAGAGACGGGACAAGAGAGAGGAATAGTACAGATAAAAGAGAGAGAAGCAAGGAGAGGGAGAGGGTAGAGAGGAGGGGGGAGAGAGGAGATAAGCGAGAGAGCAAGAGAGTGGTGAGAGTGAGAGAGAGCGTGAAGAGGAAGAATAATAGCACAAAGGAGAACAGAGAGAAGAGAGAGATGAGAGAGAGAGTAAGATGTGAGAGAAAGAGAGATGAAGAGAGAGACAGAGAGAGAAAGAGAGATGAAGAGAGAGAGATAGAGAGAGAAGGAGAAAGTGAGAAGGAGAGAGAGAGAGAGGAGTATAAGAAGGAGAGAGAGAGATTGAGAGAGAGGAGAGAGTGAGAGAGAGCTAGAGAGAGAGAGAGGAAGAGAGAGAGAGAAGGAGAGAGAGAGAGGGAGAGAGAGATAAGGAAAGAGTCAGAGAGAGAGGGAGAAGGAGAATGAGAGAAAGCGAAGGAGAGAGAGAGGGAGAGAGAGAGAGCGAAAGAAAGTGAGATGGAGCGAGA
>NW_021472001.1:0-490 GCF_001605985.2 Dendrobium catenatum | reverse complement strand
CATACAATATATCAAAATGTTCATGATTAAACCCCTACTAGATAAATATTATAATCCCCATCAAATCATCTTTAATTTAAATTTAATTTAATTTGTAAGGAAACTTGACAATTAATTCATTTAATTAAATAAATAAATAGATAAATAACTCTAAAAATCCCTAAATGCTTGGAAACATCCCCTTAGTTTATTCCTGAAATTTGGAGTTGATTCAAAGAGGTTTGAGACTGATTTGGAATGAAATTTAAAAATCACATTAATATGGCAATTTTAGAAAATAAAAAAGATATCCAAACTTTGAAAAATTCGTATAAGATTATAGAAAACAAATTTAATGAATTTCAGTTCTATTAAAATCTAGTATTTTATAAAAATGTAAAATCTCTAAAATTAAGTCAAAGTCAAAAATTCAACTTTCAGGTCAACTGTAGTTTAAAATTAGGTTCAAACTTCAAAAAATAATAACTTTTTATAGAATTCTCTAAATCTA
>NW_021472000.1:0-2212 GCF_001605985.2 Dendrobium catenatum | reverse complement strand
TCAATTGTTGCAACCGTTTGGCGTGGTTACTAAGCTCGTGATGTTACGCGCCAAAAACCAGGTTTTTATGTGGCGCATCTATATATGTACTTCTGAATTCTTTGGTTGCTATTTCTGGGATATTAGATGCGAGAGCTTTTTGTGTTTCTCATGAGTTGGTTGGCACGCCACCACTGCAGGCGCTTCTCCAAATGTATGATATATCTTCTGCTGCTAGCGCACTTCAATACTACTCAAATGTCCAACCCAGTGTCAGGTAAAGTGGTTCTTATCTTTTTGTTGAGGTTGAGTATTTATAGCTTTGCAGCTACTAGATGGGTTTTCTTATAAGCTCAGAGGCCTTCCATATATCCTTATCTATGCTCCCATTGCCTTTTAAAATTTTCTTTCTGTTGCGAATTGCTGCTTCTGTGAATCCACTCATTTGCTTATCTTTGGGATAATTCTTGGGAATGTTTGTTTTAATCCCTTCTGCAGTTTAAACAATGTTAGTTTGGAGGCAATTCTTTTTGGCAGTAAGTGGTATGCAGATTTCTATCATTTTCATGTTTGATTAGTGCCCCATATGGCATATATGAAGATAAATTCTTCCCTTGTTTACATGCATTCTCATCATCATGCATTTCTTTTTCTATCAATACTTTAGAATATCTACTGTAACATTTAAAACTGTCAAGAAGTATATTCCTTTATTGGATAGCTGCAGCTTTTAACTTTATAGACCAAATGTAGCAGGCTTAGTATGCAAATACTATATGAGCTTCTCCTGCAGTGATGACAAAAATAAATAAAGAAATTCTCTTAAGGATTCATTCATTGAATTGTGCTATCTTTAGTTAGTCCATTGAAGATGGTTATCATAATCAACATCTCGTCCTATTTGTCTTCAAGACTACAACTACAAAAATGAATGCAAACAGATTTTCTAAATGTTCAAATACTTAAGGTTAGCACCTTGTTTTCATTTTGCTTCTTGATAATAGGGGTGTTATGACTCGGCCTAGGGGTGGATTTGAACCTGCTATATATTCCAAAGAACTTTCAAAATGATTGCAAACTTTTTTTTTTTCAAGTCTTCTCATTTCATAAAAGAGCCACTAAATCATAAACTTTCCTCAAACATAAAATTGTATATATAAATACATAAAACCTGAATCAACACATCTAGCATATAATCAATATTTTTATACATGTTTAAAAAAATACTATAGACATCTATTTCATTGTGCACAAACATAAATGAAGTTTCTCCACATTCGTTGTACACAAAATCCTCCCCGTGACTCATCCAATTCATCAGAGATTTTATTGAATAAATTATCATAAACTAACAGGAGTGAGTTATTGCATTATCTTCGATTTGTACCTAACATGTTTTTGGAAATATGAAATTTAAATGAAAAATCCTTATTAATTCTTCTTCGTAAATTAGCCTAGCTTAATTTTTGGAGATCTGAATTCAAAATTTGAATTCTCCTTGAACCTTGAATTCCTTTCCTAAATTGTTGGATCATTTTTGGAAAGGAACCCCCATCCATAAATATGAAATTTAACTGAAGAATCCTCATTAATTCTCCTTCCTAAATTAGCCTAGCTTAATTTTGGAAACTTTAATTCAAATTTGAATTCTCCTAAAGCTTTGAATTCTCCTAAAGCTTTGAATTCCTTTCCTAAATTATTGGGTTATGTTTGGAAGGACATCCTAATCCGCAAATCTGATTATATATTGAAAATCTGAATTAAATTTTTTTTCCTTAGCTAATATGCTGAAATAGGCAACCCAATTAAAGCCCCAAACCAGCCCAAATCAATTGATTGGGCCGACCCGCTCCCCTCATTAAGCCTTACCATAATTATACAAATCTTCTAGATATAAAATTCTCCTTCCTAAATTAGCCTAGCTTAGTTTTGGAAACTTGAATTCAAATTTGAATTCTCCTAAAAGCTTTGAATTCCTTTCCTAAATTATTGGGTTATCTTTGGAAGGACATCCTCATCCGCAAATCTGATTATATATTGAAAATATGAATTAAATCCTTTTTCCTTAGCTAATATGTTGAAATTGGAAACCCAATTAAAGCCCCAAACTAGCCCCAATCAATTGATTGGGCCGACCCCCTCCCCTCATTGAGCCTTACCATAATTATACAAATCTTCTAGATATAAATCTTGGACCCAGGTTTCTGCTATTTACTGTCCCGTTGTTTCGGGT
>NW_021471999.1:0-14752 GCF_001605985.2 Dendrobium catenatum | reverse complement strand
GACGGTGGAGGAGAGGGGAGCGGGCTGCACGGGAGGGGCTGGATCCGTGGCCAATGCCTGGAGGGAGGATAGCCGGCGGGAGACTGGCCGGCGGGAGGGTGCAGCCAAGTGGCCGACGGTTCTGAGCAGGGCAATGTTAGGAGACGATAATTGCAAGGGAAAAGAAATCAGACAACTCTCTTTGGGGATTTCCACGTGAATTCCACTCTCCACAAACTCCTCAATCCAAATCTCCACGGTGACGACGTAATCACGAGAAATGAGGGAAATGAGTAGAGCAAGGAAACCTAAAACTCACAAAGAGATCTAGCCTCTCCTACGAACTCACTAAGAGATCGTGGAGGTTTTGCACTCACAAAGAGAACATGAAATATCCAATTTTCATTCATCAAAACTAAACTATTACAAGAGAAGGGCCATATAAATAGGCCTCACAATGACAAATAAAAACAAAAGATTAAAATGCCCCTTGGGCTACAATAGCGACCAAATACCCATAAGGGCAAAAACGGAAAAATATAAAATAAAAATAAACTACTACATAAAATAATGAAAATACAACTCATGATCGTGGCCGTCGATCTCCGGCATCTCCTGAAGGTACATGTGTCGAAATCGCTGCTGATGTCCTCATCATTCTCCTCAGGTGGGAGAAAACTCGACCCCGTCGAGTAGATATTTATGGAGCCCTCGTACAACTCTAGGAGATCTGGGTCTAGGCTCTGTAGCTCGTCCCTGTCAATCCAAGTATCCTCTATCTCCGGTGTCCCTTTCCAAGGAACTCGGTATCTTTGGCACCCACTTTCCTTTGGGGAAATGACCTCATCATCTAGTATTGCTTCGACCTTCTCCGCTATAGGTGAGTAGGGTAAGTTGGGGAGTGGAGCTAGGCTGGGGGATCTCACCAGGTGGGGTCACACAAGGCTAATTTAAAGAGTGGATTTTGGGGTTAAGATTCGGGTCCTTCAAAGGCTAACAGGTCTTCTATATTAAATGTAGGATTCATGTTAAAGCCTCAAGAGAGGCCCAGTACGTAGGCATTACTATTAACCGTTGAGAGTTCCTTAAAATGTTCGATGTTTCGAGCATGCAGCTTCCCGTATCATCACAAAGTCTCCAACCTTGGATTCTTTGGACCATCTTTTGTTATCAGCAATAATTTTAAGATGGATGTTATTTTGTTCAATTTTCCTTTTAATTTCGTTGAGTAACTCCTGAAGGTGAAATGCAGATGCAAATGCAAGAGATCGGGTGTGCATGATGAATGACAAGACTCATGAGCTTACAAAAGTTTAAAACAACAGACAAAATAGGAAGACAACAGACTACAACACTCACACAACACGATGCTAGGACAGATGGACGAGTCACAAAAGAGGTCTAAAGTTTTTGGTCTAAGGGAACTGGTGTAGGAGGAGTGATGAAGACGTTCTTAGCTACCAGGGTACTTCTTTGGGAAGTCTCAGTTAAAGTCGTAGGTAGTCTCCTAGGGTCAACTGTGTCATCTTGTAAATTCATCCCACTAGGAGAGAGATTGTCCTTAACGGGGAGGGACAAGAACATAGTAGGCAAAACAAATGAATAAGGAACAGGGTAGGATGATGACTCCTGACTCACAACCATAATGGTATAGCCAAACGAGTCACCAGCATGTATGAGACTTAAGGAATTGGGTATGGTATCCATACCAGAAGTGGGCACGACAGTTAAAGTTGTGACATGAAAGTATGGGCTAAGACTTTCTCTCACATTAAAGTCGGTACGAGGAGTGGTGAGATAAGCCCAATCACGAAAGTCACACTCTTTAAAATGTAAATCTAGAGGAGTGATTCCTAAAATAGATTCCAATAAAATAAGATGAGACCCATTATTCAAGTTAGGCTCAGAAACTTTCAGAATCAAATCATTGTCTTCCGAACTCATATTTCTATTATCAATAGAATCAGATTTGGGTATAACCTTAAGATTGACAGGCCCGGGGTTAGTTAAATTGGGACTCACATCGGGTAGCAAATTCAATTTAACTACTTCTGACTCGAGATCATTATCATCAAGATTATCTAAAGTCAACTTAGTAGGGGTTACAGCTAATTCAGAATCTTCCAAATTTAAATTTAATGTGTTCAAAGTCAGATTGGCTTCTTTCAAGATCACATTACTATCATCCAGGCATACTTTATTCAAAGAGTTATACTCGAGGAGACTAGGATCGGGGTGGGCTAAGGTGTCTACATTTAAAGGTTCTAATTTTTCTAGCTCAGGATTTAAGTCATGCTGGGAGTCTGATTCAATCACTGTTGTTTCATCCTCAAAGAATGCTTCGTCATTGTTGATATCATTAGCATCCACGAAATGGCTGTAATCAGTCTCGGGTTCAGTAGATTTCTTCTTTTTACTGCAATTCTTTACTAAGATAACACTTGTAGGGTCAAAGACTGGGAAGTCTACAGGATGACTGGGCTGAACAGAAGTAGGTCCACGTGGAGAGTCATGAGAGATTTGTCCAATAGAAGACCCGCTAAAGGGTCGGTTATCAAGACTAAGTGAAGACCTACAGGGTGGGACAGCAACCCTGTCATTACTAAAAGATGAGTGGTCTCGACTACAGTAATGTCCATGGTTTGTTCCAATAGAATAGGTAGGGTGGGGCTCTAGATGGCGGTCACTGGTAGAGGGTCGGTATTTTAAATTCAAATTTTGCCTTATGTCCTTCCAAGTAGGGTACTCACCGCGAGACTCTTTATGATCTTCCAATTTCATCCAAAATTGAAGAGCTCGACCTTTAAGGTAAGACTTAGCAATGCTAACCTGGTTGGGTTCAGGGATATGACATGATTCAAAATAGTCATCTAGTTGTCTAGCCCATTCCCTAAAGTAGTAAGGGTCCGAGGAGCCATCAAAGGTGGGTAGACGGTAAGGTGACTCAAAGTAAGGTTGTTGTGGTTTGAACTCAGGTCTAAATTGAAAAACAGAGTGAGACACATAATTCACGTGGGGATAGTCAACCGGTTTCTCCGTCATAATTCTAGTCATAGTGCCTACTAGGTTAACGATGTCATCTAAACTCTTTTGGAGTCTTACCGGGTCCATGGGTAAGTGTCAAGTGAATCCTAATGAAGATTGGGTGCAAGGTACCACACTCTACAAAGGGAAAACACCATTTCGACTTGCTATAAGGTGCAGGAAAAAATACTGGACAGCAAGCTTTAAGAAGGGTTTAAGTCACCCGGTGTTTAGGGAGGTTGCTAAGGCTTGGGCAGCACCTAAACACTAAGTTAAACTCTTCCAAAATGACACTACAAGGTGCAGATTTTGTTTGGACAGCAAACTAAAATGAGGGACGAAGTTATCTAAGCAATTTAGATGGACTCTAGGGTGTGTACAGCAAGTTATCACAAGTTTAGTGTCACCTAAATGTCACTAATCAGTGCAGGAATAACTGGGACAGCAAACTAACATGTTTGTCTAAGCAACCTAAGCAATTAGGGATGTTGTTGTGACAAGGACAGCACATAGACAATGAGATTGACTTGCTCAGAGTGATTAAAATGATGCAGAAATATAGGTGGCAGCAGGCAAAAACAGTGAATAAAAATCACTATGCGATGGTATGCATGCTAAGGGAAGTTAAATTAAATTCCGAGGATGCATCTAGCACATGTCAAGCATGCTAGCCATGCTCTGATACCAAGATGATATGAAACAAAATGCGATGGAGGAGTTACTTTAAGAAATTAAAGAGATCAATTGTAACTTAATAACCCAAAATAAAATTATCATTTATAATAAAAGAGGGATCCTTAGAACTCTTAGTTTTTGACTCGTTTAAGCAACGAAGAGTGGCATCGATAAACCAAACAATTTAAGAAAACACCAAGAATAATTGTATGCTACGACGGTAAACAAGAATCCATGATTTAATAAAGAGAACTTTCACCTTTGGAGCCCTTACGCTCAACTAATCTAGGCTTTAGCGGAAGAAGCGTCTCCACATTAGGACCGAGGTCACTCCGAGGAAGAAGGAGCCGTAGATCATCATTCTTGGATAGGTGGCCGGAGTGCTGGAGGATGGTGGTTGTCCAAGGATGATCAAGTCCAAGAAGGAAGTTGAGAGAAAGTTCAGGTTTTGGGCAATTAGGAGAGGAATGAAAATTAATTATGGAGGGGTTAATGCGATGGATTTAATTTGAAATCCAAATTAAACCAAGGAGGAGTAATGGGTGGCCAAGAGTTGATGTTGGCATTCCAAGGAGTAATGGGCGGCCAAGAGAAAGTTCAGGTTTTGAAGTTTGTTTGATGTTGGCATTCCAAGTTTTGAATCGAGAAATGTTCATTTAGTCCTGGTGTTCTCCCCTCTTGGCTTTTTTCTATCTAGTTGATTGCATCAATAATTAAATGCTTGAAGCTTTGAAAAGCTTCGAAGCACTTCTAATGAAGAGAAATAGAACTTCTAAGTAGGGTTGCTTTTTTTTAAAAAAAAAAAAAAAATGCTTTGAATTTAGTAAAATAGGAAGGGTCACTTCTATGGCTTTGCGGAGTTCAAAGCTTCTTTGGAATAAGATTGAGCGATCTCATTCTAATGAAGTCCATCTCTTTGACACTCCCACCTATGCCTTAACACACAAGTATACACATGATGATGAGGACATCATTCAGAGATTTTGACATGTGTACCATCGACGGAATCGTAAATCGTCGGCTATGATTCAGAGCCTTTGCTTTTAATGTATTTTATGTTTTATTTATTTTGCATTTCAGTTTTCCTAGTTTACCCCTATGGGTAGCGAGTACTTATTGTAGCCCCGAGGGCATTTGAGTCTTTATATTTTTCTTTATTATTGAGGCCTATATATAGAGGTCTTTTGCTTTGTATGAGGGGAATGATGATTAATTAAATTTCAGATTTCTGTCTCTTACTTTCTTGTGAGTTTTGAGAGTGGTGAAGCCTAGGAGAGGCCAACGTAGTACCCAACAACCCCTTTGGTAGGCTCTTGGTTTTTCTTTTGTTTTATCTTTTTCCTCCTTCCCCTCCCATACCCGCCGGCTACAACCTCTCCACCCTCCCAACCCGTCGAATCACCATCACCCACTCCAAGCCGTCGACAACCTCCCCCTTACCAGCCCCACCGCCGTCTTCCATCCTTTCCCACCCCTAGATCCCATTAGCCCCCTTCCCATCCGCCGGCAACTCCATCCCTAAGTGAGATTTTTCAAATTCAATTGGCTCTTAATTGTTTTCCTAAAATATCCCAATGTCAATTAGGAAAGAGTCTTTATTTGAATTCAAATACTTTCCTTATTTACAAAAATCTAATTTAGGAAAGTTACTAAATCTTAGTCTAATTTAAATTTAAATTAGATTTGATTTAATATCCAACTTCTTAAATTAAATATCTTGATTTGGAAACTTTTGATTGCTCCCCAAAATCCCTCCCTCTCTACATGTCGCCGGCCCCCTTGCCCATGACGCCTCTCCCTCGTGTTAAATCCCCCTTCTCTCTCTCCAATTTGCTCATTAAATCCTAATTGAATTTCCACCCTAAGTCTCTCCTAGCCGCCGCCTCTTCTAAGCCCCAAATTTGGGATAGTTTTGAATTTCAAAACGGCTTCTCTCCCATAAAAAATCTAAATCAAAATTTCAGATTTCTCCTACAACCTTTAGTCTTCCTTTCCCTATGCCAATCTCTTGGAACCCCACCCTAACCTAGCCAAAACCCTCCCCTTTCCTCTCACCCTCATAACCTCTCCTCCTCCAACACAAATCCTTCAAGGTACGAGTCAAACAAACCGACGTTGCCTCCATGAATGGCCAATCCTGAAGTCGACCATTGGTTTGCATACAACTCCCACGGGCAAATCGATATCTTTCAGTCGCCCTCCTTTGATCCAGACTGAGAATTCGAAGATTCAGTGGAAAGCTACGTAGATCGCATACTCTATCACCTCGCCGAGACAATTGACGAGCAACGACCAACTGGACAGTGGCAAATCATCAGCTAGCCATCAACTTCCCCTCCTTCGGCTACTTTTCCGGCGGACAATACCTCACGCGTCACTTGTCTTGTGGTGGCATCACTAGGGTTACTTCTAACCTTTCTCCGCTAAACACCAATTTCAAGAGCGAGAGTGAGGGAACTCAGGGTGAACACTTCTTATTGTTAAGCCTTGGATTTTTGTTTTACTTTTCCATTAGTTTTACTTGTTTACTTTGTTGTTATTTGCAAGCATCCTTTCAATCTCGTTGTAACCGTATGCTATTACATGACTTCTAATTGAAAATTCAAGAATCTAACTTAGTGAAACATAAGTTTTATAATTGGCAAAACTTTGTTCACATCATTATTAATTTCGCAAAGCAATTCTTGTTTCCATACATGTTTCACATCACGTGAACACTTGCACCCAAATCCACACACAAACAATATGTTGTTCTCCTTGTATGTTGCTAGACAAGTCTCTGTCATCACTGCACCAACCTTCTTGCAGAAGCTGGAGCGAGCATGTACACACATTTTTGTGAATGGATATATGAAAATTACATATTGCAATTTATTCAAGATTTCTTTTGTCGTTAAACTTTCTGTGAATTTGCCATTAATTTTCTTAATTGATATTTTTAGTCATTGTCTAATAGTAATTTTACTGGATTATTTTCTGTCTGAATTTCTGATGTATCTGGCATAAAATTGCTGTCAACTTGGGTTTGTATAGTTTGGAGCATCAATCGGGGAATTGTTTCTTTTAATTGCTTATTTTGGTTTAGGTCTGTTCGTCTTCATGCCAAGTGTACAAATTTCCAATATTTTTTAGCCTTTTACATCTTCATATCGATTTAAACTATGAGTATGATTTTAGCTGGCATGGTATTACGGGCTTAATTTTTCAGTGCGAACAATGTTCAGGCCCAATATAACTAACTTATAAGCAAATCAGATTAAAATGCCAGATGTTACTTATTGCTGTTGAACTTTTATATTGCTTTCTGCTGGTAGGGAGAGTGGAAAAAAATGGTGCATAGATGTTTAATGGAAAAAATCTTACGTGATGAGGACATCGTCAGATATTTCGACACATGTACCATCAGGAGACGCCGGAGATCAACGGCCACGATCATGAGTTTTATTTTGAGTCATTTTATGTAGTGGTTTATTTGATTTTTATGTTTTTCCGTTTTTGCCCTTATGGGTATTTAGTCGTTATTGTAGCACGAGGGGCATTTTAGTCTTTTGCTTTCTTGTCATTTTGAGGCCTATTTATATGGCCCTTTTCTTATGTAATAGGGTAGTTTTTGATGAAATGAAAATTTACTCTTTGTTCTCTTTGTGAGTTCATGAAACCTCTAAAGATCTCTTTGTGAGTTCTTGAAGAGGAGACCGTCGGAGATCTCTTTGTGAGTTCTACCGGTGGATTGGTGTTGAAGGTTTGTCAGTTGAAATTTATTTGTTCTTCTCCCCAATCTCTTTTTTTTCCCCACTTAGCCAAAATCCCCTTCTTTTTCTCAATTCCCCACCGCCACCCAAGCTCCACCGCCGGCCTCCCTTGGCCGCCAGCCACCGGCGGCCTCTCTCCCACCCTAACCGCCAGCCATCCCTCCCAACCACTCCCTCATAGTCGCCCCACTTCAGCCCACAGCAAACCGTTTCAAACTTTGAAATCCCATGCCAAACCTGTTATTTCTTTCCTATCCTCTCCCCTTCAATTAGGAATTTAGCCTGCTATTGTTTCTTTCATTTGACGGGAAGTTTCAATGGCTGAGGCTCAGGCTATTAAGGAAATCATCCTTGAGAGCAAAATTTGAGAATTCCAAATTCAGATTTGAATTCCGTAGTTTCTCTGAGGGCCCAACGCCTTTAATTTAATTAATCCCTCAGCTCTTCTTGGGGCGGGCCACCTCCTCTTCCTTTTTTTCTCTCCAATCCCCCTTAATCACTACTTAAATGCCTCCTTAATTTTCCCCTCCTCTCTTTCTCTAATTTCAAATTTCAAAACTGAAATTGAAATTAAGATAGCAGCTCATATTTAGAATCTGAAATAAATTCAGATTTGTAAGCTGAAAATCAAATCTTTAGAGTTTTGCTGTTGCCCAAGCCCGTGGAATTTTCCAACGAATCTCAATGGTTTGATACCATTTAGGGAACTTTCCTGAGTAGAGCAAAGCTGAGATCAATTCTCAGATTTTATTATTCCGTGAGTTTCTCTAGAGGGCCCACATAATTAAATCTAATTGCTCTCTCAGCTCTCCTTTGGCCGGCCACCTCACTCCCCTCTCTCTCCATTTAATTGCACCACTAATTGCAATTAAGTCCCTAGTTCAAATTTTGGGTTTGAATCAATTCCTTTTGGATTAAAAATCTGAAATTTAATTCAGATTTTAATCCTAAACCTAATCACCCAACCGCCCTCTTCACCTAGGTCGACCACCTCCCCTCTTCCCAAACTGAAATTAATTCAGATTTCAGTTTTTGTTTTCTGGGAGCCTTTCTCTAAGCAAGCATCTCAAGGGCTCAAGAAAAGAGAGTTCTCCACCTCCATGGACGGCCGATTTTCAGCATCGACCACGACTTCGTCTTTGATGATAAAGGAGGAACGTTATAAGGATGTGGATGCTCACTATTCATCCCATGGGCTATCGCGCCACCGGGCTACCACTCCAACGGACTACAGTTTGTGCGCCGTTTGTCTCCTAGTGGCATCGCTCGGTTTGCTCTCAATCTTTTTCCATTCAAAGTGCACCAACAAGAGAGTGAGTTGAGAGACCCAAGGTGGAAAGTTTCTATTTGTTAATTGTGGATTATTGTTTCTCCCCATAACGTTACTCTCTAATATCTATGCTTGTCAATTTGATATGTCCCGTTAATCTAGTTGTAACCGCTGCTTTACTTAATTTCGACTTGTAATCCGAAAACTTATTTTTGGGAAGCATTAATTTTTATAACAGCAAAGCTTTAACAATCTTATATTAAAATCCCCAAGCAGTTCTTGTTCATCGATGTTGTTTCACATCATCTTAGTATCAGAGCATGAATAGCATGCTTTACTTGTGCTTAGATGCATCCTAGGAGTCTACTTTAGCTTTGCTTTAGTCGTTTGCATGCATAACATTCATTTAGATAGTTTTATTTTTCTGTTTTCCTAACTGCTGTCTAAAAAAATCTGCACTAAATTTTCCGTTTACTTGAAGCATATCTTTTGTTTGAGCGCTAGCCATCATCCCTATAACATCTATATTTGTCTAGGGCCGCATTGACATTAGATTACACTTTGCTGTTCCACTTAATTCCTGCCTACCGATTAATACCTTTTGGCGAAGTTTTAGGATGTAGTCCCTTGCTGTCCGCCGCACTCCATAGTCCACCCAAATAGCTTAGATTAACTTTGTCCATCTTTTAGCTTGCTGCCCTATTAATTCCTGCAACCTTTAGGAGCTTAGTTTTAGAGTGTTTTGGTGCTGCCTCTTTGTCCTTAACCATTCCCAAAAACTCATCCTTAAACACTAGGCTTCTCACCAACTGTTTGGTTTGCTGTCCAAATATTTTCCTGCACCCTGAGTGAGTCAAGTTGAACCTACTGAGTGGTCTAAATGACGCTCCCTTTACACCCAATCATCTTTGAGTGCACTTGAACGCTTTCCAATGGACCCGATAAGACTCCAAAAAGAAGTTTAGATGACATCGTTAACTTAATGGGCAATATGACTAGAATATGACGGAGAAAACCCCGTTGACTATCCCACTCTATCACATGCCCACTTAGCTTATCCACCGAGACCTGAGTCTAGGCATCAACGACCGCAACTTAAGAGTCTCCTTACCGTTTACCACTTTGGATGGTTCCTCGGATCCTTGCTACTTTAGGAAAATGGGCTGACAAACTAGATGACTATATTTTGAAAACACGACATAGTCCCTGATCCCACCATGATTAACTTCGCTTAAGTCTCACCTTTAAAGGTCCGAGCTTCTTCAATTTTGGATAAAAGGGCAAGATCATTAGAGGAGTCTCGCGGTGAGTACCTTACTTGAAAAGACATGAGGCGAGATCTTAATTTAAATACCGACCCTCTACCAGTGACCCCATCTAGAGCCCCGCCACCTTTTATGTTGGAACAAACTGTGGACATTTACTGGGATCGGAGACACCCATCCTTTAGTTAACGACAGGGTTACTGTCCCACCCTGTAGGGTCTTCATTCAATCTTGGGTGACCGACCCTTTAGTGGGCCTCTGTTGATTCGAGGCTCCATATGACTCCCCACCTTGGATCGACTTTCTAACCAGCTCAGTCAACCTTTAGTCCTCCCCAGTCCTTGACCTGCAAGTTGTATTAAAAACTTTTGATAGAGTAATGCATTAAACAAGAAAACGTCCTCTGAAACCTAAAACGGAGTGCACTCCCATTTCATGGATGACTCAATAATGATATTAAGGATAACGAAGCTTCTTTTGAGGAGGAAACAAAAGTGAAGAATCAGACTCCCACATGACTTAAATCCTGAGTTTAGGAAAGTTATAACCTTTAAAACGTCGACACCTTAGCCCACCCTAGATGCAGTCCTAGTCTCCTCGAGGATACTCCCTTGAATAATAAGTGTGCCTGGATGAAGTAATGTGATCTTGAAAGAAGCCAATCTTGACTTTGAACACATTGAATTTAAAATTTGAAGATCCTGACTTAGCTGTAACCCCTAACTAAGTTGACTTTAGATAAATCTATGATAACAATCTCGAGTCAGAAGTGGTTAAATTGAATTTACTACCTGATGTGAGTCCCAATTTAACTAAACCCCGAGCCTGTCAATCCTTAAGGTTATACCCGCAAATCTGATTCTATTGATGATAGAAATATGAGTCGCGAAGACAACTGATTTGATCTGAAAGTTTCTGAGCCGTAACTTGAATAATGGGTCTCATCTTATTTTATTGGAGTCTATTTTAGGAATCACTCATCTAGATTTACATTTTAAAGATGTGACTTTCGTAGATGGGCTTATCTCACCACTCCTCGTACTACTTTAATGTTAGATGAGAACTTAACCCACACTTTCATATCACCAATCTAAGCTGTTGTGCCCTCTTATGTAAATGGATACCATACCCAATTTCTTAAGGTCCCATACCTGCTGGTGACTCGTTTGGCTATTCCATTATGGTTGTTGAGTCAGGAGCCATCATCTTACCTTGTTCCCTGATTCATTTGTTTTGGCCTACTATGTCTTGTCCTCCATGTTAAAGGACAATCTCTCTCATCGTGGGAGATGAATTTACAAGCATGACACAAGACCTAGAAGATCAACGCTAGACCTTAAACTGAACTTTCATACTCTGAGGTAGTGTTGTGGTAGCTAAGGATTGTCTATCATTGCCCCCAATAAATCAAGTTCCCTTTATGACCTGAACACATCTAATCCCCTCATTTAGGGAATTCTTAGGTTATCGGTCCGGTGCATAGGACCAGAGGAAGGTTACAGGTTTTGCCTAAAAAAGTGCGACAATCACCGAGTTTTTTGACAAAAATACGCAGTTTTGAACAATCGAGATTGCTACTTTTGAAGAATAAAATTTATTTGCCAATATATACTGCAACTATCCTCTACATGCCAGTAATAGACTAACTATCCTGCGTACACACAATTAATGAGTAAGAATGCTCTTTTCACCATATTGAGTTTCCAACTGTGGATTTTTTTGAACCTCGCTCTCGTTGTTCGAAATAGTAGCAAGCAATACTGTTATGATGAATCTGTAGTCTGTTGTTCTCCTAAATTTGCTATGTTTAAAAACTCTAGTTTGTAAGCTCATGATTTCTTTGTCATCCATCATGCACACGAGTCTCTTGCATTCCACATTGCAATCTCATCTTCAGAACTTGCAGAAGGATATTAATACAAAGAATAATCAAAAGCAATGCCAGTATAAACTTACTGCCGATGAAGAGACGGTTCAAAGGAATTTGATATTAGAGATTTTGTATTGGTTTCGGATTCGTTCCGGAGTGATTCCCAAAAGGGACGTTATAAAGTTATATGCTAGATAGCGTTGGACGACGTTCAATAAACAGCAAAAGATTAGATAGTAATTCTTATGTGTATGACCTTCCTGAAGGTTTTAACATTATCTTTATATTAACATCGAGGGATTTTTTTATTGTTTTCTTTAACCTTCTGAACGGGTCCAGAGATGTAATCTCCTATTACCCCAAAATAATGCGCCTTGTGTGAACCCACCCTGGTGAGATCCCCAGCTAACTCCACCCCCAAAATTGCCTAATTTACCCATACAGAGAAGATTGAGGACAATACTGAAGTTGATGAACTCAAATCTTCCACTAGAGATGATGGTCAAACAAAGGTACTAGTTCTAGTGGGCAAGGAACTGGAAGACGGAGAACACATGGTCGATCGTGACGAGCTGGCAGCGAGTGGACCCACGACTTACTAAGTGGTACGAGAGCTCTATAGGATGCTTACGTCGACGGAGGTTCGAGTTTTCTTCCCACCTGGGGGAGAATGATGAGGACATCGTTAGTATTTTTGACACATTAGTACATCAGGAGACGCCGGAGACAACGGCCACATCATGAGTTCTGTATTGTGAGTCATTTTAATGTAGTGGTTTATTTATTTTTATATGTTTTTCCGTTTTTGCCCTTAGGGTATTTAGTCGTTATTGTAGCCCGAGGGGCATTTTAATGTAATAATCGGTTTTGGTTCGCGGCTGGTTCAACTGAACGGGCCGAACCTATTATAAGCAGCGGACAAAGCCATTCGCGAACATGGGACGGTTTCGCGAACTGAAAGGGCGGACGGTCGGGACTTCCGCGAGGCAAAGGATAAGAATTCGTTTTCTTCCAATTTTAGGCAAACGAGCGCGTTAGAGGGTAATATTTAACAACTCCTTTCGTTCTTATTTTAGAAAGTAAATGTTTGGGAGAATTTGCACGAAGGAAAGAAACGACGGGAACATAAAAGGAAAAAGGTTTGTTTGATTTCCTTACAGATTTGTTTGTATAATTTTCTTCTTTTACTTCGTTTAAAATGAAACAATGTGTTTCTTAAAATTAAAGGAAGAGAATTGAAGCAAAGAGAAGAATTTGGGAGAGAAGGATTTAGGGATTTTTAGAAAATTCTATTTCTTCATTTTGTAATGACTGCTCCTGAAACAATTAATTCAACTTTGCTATTAAAGCATGTTTTATAGAAGTTATATTTATGGATGTTGTAGAACTCGAAGTTGAGGTTGCTCGAAGATTGAGAATTTGAAAAGAATTAAAGTGGTAATTTATAAAAGTATAATTTATTTAATTTCAATTTATTTTTCCTTTAGAAAGAAGTATATGTTGAAATTGTTTTAATATTTCTGATTTCTCCTACTTTTGGAAATGATTAACTAAAATAAGCAACGACATTATTATAGTACAAATTAATGGAAAAAAGAAAAAAAAAAGTGTGGTAATGTGCATATCAAAGAAATAGAAGTAAGTTTAGAAAAATAAAACATACACGTAATATGGATTTGTATATGCAAATGATCGAGTAATGTTTTATAGGAGATATATGTAAGATATATGCTATGCATGGTAATATAATAGATGAAAATGAGAAAAAGAAAGGAAATGATAAATAAAAACGGAAAAATGACTGAAAATGACAGGAGTTCACCGCCCTTATGTACTGGCTGGGGACGCCGAGCTCTGCACGAAAAAGGAAAAGGAAAATGATATGGAAATGGAAAAGGAATCAATGGAACAAGGTGTGTACTTTGGGGTCTTTGAGACGGTGCTACCTGTGCAAATAGTATGGGAAAGGCAATATAAATCAAATATTAAGATAATAAATGTTTTAAAGTGGTTTAAAATGTAGGATATCAGAAAGAGGTTAAATCAATGAAAGAAAGTAAAAAAGATTAGAAAAAAAAATATAATTCCACATATTATTTACGCATATTAATTGTTTTAATTAAATACCCACTGAGTTTATTAGTAAACTCAAACCATCAGAGTTTAAATGTTTCAAGGTAAGTTCCTAAGAAAAGAAATGGCAGAGAGAGAGAGAAGAACATGTTTTAGCAGAAGACGAGGAGCAAATGAACAACAGATAATATTGTATTTTGTTGTTTAAGTGTCTTTAATCATTGATGATGTAGTATTTTGTTTAATGAATTTATCGTTCCGACTTTTTCGTCACCCGCCTCGTAGATCGAGTATCCGGCCGGGTCGGACAAAGTGGTATCAGAGCCAATTAGATCTGATCATAACTGAATAGCCATTAGGATGAATATCAAGATTGAAAGTTTAAGATGTGAAATGAATATTTTTGACAACAGGAATCAAGATAAATCCTAGAGAAAGAGGAAGTGAAGATCAGTGCCTAATTTTAATGGTTAATTCCTGATGCACTGACACAAATGATGACATCTGTAACTCAACTGATTTCAAGATTCAAGAAATCAACCATCGGGAGTAGTAGTGGTGGTTGGAATAGTTTATGGATAAATATCTGAAATTATTTCAGGATATGAGAACCACATTATTTCAAGGTATAGAAGATCATAGAGGCTTGAAAATTGGTTGCTGAGGATTGAAAAGAATATTAGAAGGAATGTACTGTCCAGAAGAGAGAAAAAGTTTTCCCTTGACACGTTTTGAACTAGAAGGAGAAGCTGAAAAGATGGTGGAGAGGCCTGTATTCAAGAAAAATTTGAGGAATACCTGGCATGCAAATCAATGGATTGATTTTACTCAAGTGTTCAGGATT
>NW_021471998.1:0-220 GCF_001605985.2 Dendrobium catenatum | reverse complement strand
TCCATGGACTCCCAAAAACAATTGTGTCGGATAGGGATGTGAAATTTACGAGTTACTTCTGGAAAACTTTATGGGTTAGAATGGGTACTAAGCTGCAGTTCTCCACCGCCTTCCACCCACAAACGGATGGCCAAACCAAAGTCGTTAATAGGAGCCTTGGTAACCTCCTTAGGGCCTTGGTAAGTGAAAACATTAGGGATTGGGACTCCAAGCTACCCAT
>NW_021471997.1:0-594 GCF_001605985.2 Dendrobium catenatum | reverse complement strand
TTGTTTTTGATTTTGTGAAATTTTGTGTGTTTTGAATAAATTTGTCTTTGGGTCTATGTTTTTGTTTTATGTTTTCTGTGTTTTGGAATGTTTAGTTTGATTTTCTTAAATTAAAATTCAAAATTCAAAAATTGGAGGAAATCGTCAGGGACGAATTTGGTTTCGTACTGGACGATGTGAGAAAGAACAGTTTGCGCGAATTTTAACCATTTTGAGAGCAGTTTTTAATAGATCGTCTGTACGATCTGACGATCGTCTAGGACGAAATTTTTTTTCTCTCAAAACGTCGAGACGATTGAATGCAGCGGTTGAGTGGATAAGATAGTTTTAAATATGGATTTTGTCTATACGAATTTTTGGTTCGTCTGGACGAACAAATGTCGTTTCATTATAGGGGACGGTTTTCAAGAGACATTAAAACGAGTTACTTTTTGATCGTCTGTACGAAATATTTTCGTCTGTACGATCGTTCAAGTCAAAAAGTCTGTACGAAGGGACGCATCGTAAGTTATATTGATTATGAAAAGCCGTTACATTTTGGACGAATTTGATCGTCCGTACGAAATATTTTCATCCAGACGAACGATGATTTTC
>NW_021471996.1:0-231 GCF_001605985.2 Dendrobium catenatum | reverse complement strand
GGCGATAAAACATGTGCTTTGTGAATCAAATTATAACAATGAGTAGAATTAACTTAGAAGATAGAGAGTGAGTGAAGAGTTTACCCAAAAAAAAAGGAGTTATGAAGCTATGACGATGGCTGGATGAAGAGGCTGCCTTCAAACTTCTGGAACTACTCAACAACAAGGGAAGCCTCTTCGGGCGGCTGGACGACAGTAGATCTCCTCAAGACAGCAGCTAGGACTGGTTCT
>NW_021471995.1:0-361 GCF_001605985.2 Dendrobium catenatum | reverse complement strand
ATTCACGTGCGCTAATAAGTAGAGCAAATAAAGAATAATAGTTTGTGTGAATTCATTTTCATTATAAATTAGTTGCGAATTCCAAGTTCTAACCAAGAAAATCCGACAACCATAGACTCTAGGAATGCCACAATAAGAAACATTAATGCAACAAAATCAACACAATGCAACCGCTCTATATACCTCGACACAAACAATATCCAACCAAACACAACACGTAGTGACAAATTCACCTCATCTGAAGGAAGACGAAACAACAACCTATACTCCTAGCCGAGAACACCTGCGTACTCAACAACCCGATCCACAACTCAATCAACGAATACAGAATGCGAACATAAAAAAAAAAAAAAAAAAAAAA
>NW_021471994.1:0-215 GCF_001605985.2 Dendrobium catenatum | reverse complement strand
ATTTTTTTGATCGGAAGCAACAACGGGATCTTACTTGTTGTGAAGGTAACTTTCTCCCTTTCGCGCGCTTCTTCGGCCAAATCCCGTAAATCCGGAGAATAAAAGGATTTGGTAAATGCGGGATTTATTACGAAAAGGGGGAATTTTCCGTCAACCGCAGCTTTGATTTACCCTGAGATTTTTTTTGGGAAAAGTTTACCCTGAGATTTGATTTT
>NW_021471993.1:0-1133 GCF_001605985.2 Dendrobium catenatum | reverse complement strand
TCATTTATGAACCACTCATTATCAGATACCACATCATCACATACCAAAGGGTCCTCATCATCCTTCAACCCCTTGTTCCTCAACCTCATATCTCTCAACCTCTTGTTGTGCATAATATATACAAGAGAGTTCATTATGAGTGTTGAAGTCAATTTCTTATCTTCGTTTCCACTTGACTATACATGCTCCAGTTTCGCTCATACCTAGAGGAAGAACAAGTGAGGTCCAAAATCTTAAATGAAAAACTCTATAACTCAGGGGTGAAATCACCAAATTGAATCCACCATTCAACTATTTTCAAGAAGAAAAATGACAATCATAATATATTAAAGTGTTATGCATGTACAGATACTTTGCAAAAATAAGTATACCTGGAGAGCATTTGACAATAGTAAATTTTGCTGCTTGCATACCAAAAAATACCTTCCTATTCCAAAATAGAATAAGCTCTAAATCTGTAAGCTCCATGATGGTCTGGTCCGGTATTAGTCGCTCCATGGAATGATACAAGTACAGCTTCACCTCTGGATTTGTGGATTTCTTCTCTGAATACTGAAATTGAGGATTTAGATAATACGTTGCTGCATGTAGATGATGGTGTAACTGGACCTCCCACCGAGCATTAATGATATCCCAAATCTCTCTATAACTTGCCTCCTCTCTTCCCAAGTTATGTGCAATCTACTCTTTTGCCTCATCCATTGCATTATATATAAAACCCATGGCTGGTTTCTTCTCGGCATCTACTAAACTTAGAAATTGTACTAAGGGTCTCATGCTCAATATGGCATAGGTCACACTTGCCCAAAATTTATTATTTAGAATTAGCCTTCTTATTTCCTTCCCCTCAGGTTTCTTGCCCCATGCAAAATTAAGCCATTGGGTCAATGTAAGCATTGCTTCAAGAGGTTGTCTCACATCCATCAAGCTCTGCAGTGTCAAATAAGATGTGGCAAACCTGTAGAATAAACTTGCATTAGGAATTGAAAATGATTTGCAGTGCACAAATGTAATAACGAACCTAGTGGTAGCAGGGCGAATGATTTCTCTCTTTGAGAACTTTCTCATTAGGGCTAAGACCCATGAGTGGTTGTAGACATGGTTTAAAATTGCGCAATATGAGGCTCGCCTTG
>NW_021471992.1:0-205 GCF_001605985.2 Dendrobium catenatum | reverse complement strand
AGGCACGACAACAAAAATTTGTTACATTGGTTTTCAACTGACGCTAAGCTCAATGAATGACGAGCTATGTAGAAAACTGTAAGTAAAATAAACAATCCTGCTAAAAATTTATTCTATTGTTCACAATTTGTTTGGTAAATTACAGTTTGCTTTGTTTGGTGAAATAAATTTTTCCACCAAGTGATTTATGTGGCTACTAGTTTAA
>NW_021471991.1:0-315 GCF_001605985.2 Dendrobium catenatum | reverse complement strand
AATTACAAATTGAAAATCGTACTGTACGAAACCCTTCATACAATACGATGAACAGAGACGAATTATGATCGTCCCGGAGATCGTCCTGAACGATCCTGTGTTTTTTGTCTCATCGTATTGTACGACTACGATCGTACCATACGATGAACAGAGACGATATTTGATCGTTCCGGAATTCATCCTGGACGATGCCTTGATTTTCATTATTCGTACGGTACTATGTAAATCGTACCATACGATGAACAGAGACGACATTTGATCGTCCCGACTATCATCCTATACGAGTAGTGTGTTGTGAATCGTACCGTACGATAT
>NW_021471990.1:0-202 GCF_001605985.2 Dendrobium catenatum | reverse complement strand
TGAGCCCATTCGACTTATCTCACTTACACCCTATTACAAACAACAATCTCAAACCACAAACACAACAACAGAATCAAACTAACATAGACCGAGTGATCTTCTAATCCCAAGTAATCTATAATTAGGCTTCGTTTTGGACAATTTTCTACTATTTTTTAAAGCACTTTTTTAGAACAAAATTTTTTTTACAGTTTCTATGGCA
>NW_021471989.1:0-252 GCF_001605985.2 Dendrobium catenatum | reverse complement strand
AATTTGTGGTAAAAATAAAAAAATTTTATTCACAGTTAAATTTATGAAATAAATATAAATTATTGTTACTCTATGTTATATATTTATAAATTAAATATAGATTACTGTTCATATATGGTAAAAGATTACAACAGATACGTCATTATTATCATATTTGAATTGCAACAGATTCACCCTTATTAGATTAATCTTCTTCTTTATATTCTATTAGCAATGTCTGCATCCAAGGCTCATTGGAGACATTGCTAATAA
>NW_021471988.1:0-223 GCF_001605985.2 Dendrobium catenatum | reverse complement strand
TAGTAGTTGTCTGAGTATTTTGGTAGTCTTTATGAGTCCAAGTGGAGTTCTCTTGGTAGTTCATTTTGAGAGATCAAGAAGATTTGAATGACCTGACAAATTCAATAGAGTATATTCATTTTTCTGATCATTTCAATATAGAGATGAGATCATTCAAGCAATTTAACAATAATACTTTTGTGGACGACCAGGCTTTCGACAAATTGATTCAAGCGCTTGGGGA
>NW_021471987.1:311741-325714 GCF_001605985.2 Dendrobium catenatum | reverse complement strand
AGAGAGAGAGAGAGAGAGAGAGAGAGATTCATACAATGATACTGTGGAAATTTTTTCTTTTTTATCTTGAGATCTATGGGACAGAGCCCTCGCTCCTCTTATTCTTATACTTTTGGTTGGGAAAATAAAGATTTTTTTTCCATATCTATCTTCTTCTCTCCTACTTTCTCTACCTTTTCCTATCCATCTTCATCATCCTCGCCTATATGTCCTCAACTCATATGTAGATCCACAAAGTATGGTCGAGCATCATCCATCAGAAAACTTTTGATTCAACATCCTCTTAAATTTGGTGAGCATGGATTTGATGCCAAAAACTAGAAGACTACTATCCACCGAGCAACCGTAAACCTCCATGAACATGATGAATCCAAACTATGCCACTCATCACAAGAAGTAAGAAATGAAGGAGGACCTTCAAATGTTTATCTAGAACACGCTCGCAATCACTAGTATGCAAGAACAAACTGCCCAACTCGCTCGAATGACCACTTCACCATGACACTTTTTTCACTCTAACAATAAGAAGTAAAAAAGAAGAACTGGTAGACACTATAATTCACACATCAATGAAAAAATCTTCTTATGTAGAGACCTCATAAAAAATAGGCGTATTTGCTCATCACTCTACACTTAACAAAGTAACTGACCCTTACATTATAAAATGATAATTGGTCATAGATCCTATCAATTACAAACCCATAATGGAAAAGAAATATCCATGACATGGAGTGCCAACAATCTCAAGTCATTCTATCCTTAAAAGAAGACTTGTCTTCATTTACTCTACATTTTATTGTTTTCTTTTATTAAGAACCACTTTCCTTTACTCTTCATGAAAAAGCCTCTTATAAAATAAAAATATATTAGACACCCACTCCCAACAAAACCACCACTTTAAGATGTCCGAGAAATTCAAGATGTTGAGAATGGATATTTGGAGGGTGTAATAAGAACTCCTTAAGACTCTTTTTTATGGAGAAACCTATCAAACCATAACATCTTGACTATAAAATAAATAAGCATGATCGCCTGAGTAATATGGGCAAATCGAGTCCCCCTCAAGGTTCAAGATGAAAGAAAACATTAAACGACTCCCTACAGTGAGATGAGGTCCCCCAAGAACTTGTTAACCTCATCTTTATATGAGCTTCATCAATAAAAAAAATCCAAAACTAAGATCAAATCCAAAATCTCAAACCCAAAGTCAAGCACAAAAGCTTATATCCCATAACTATTTTTGAGTGATTTTTAAATCACCTTAAAATTAAATCAAATGACCTTTGATTCATAATATGTTAGTTGTATATTTATTAGGCATACCTCTAGGGTCAACCCTCCAAATTTCGGACCAATCTGAGCTCTCTAACCCCAAAAACTCAATTGAAATTCAAAGGTTATAAAACCTTAAAATATTTATAGCCCATGCCACTAGACCATGCATCTTGTGGAATGTGACCTTGGGAACCTTTCCAAAACTCTTGAACATGTCTATAACCCTTGTTATGACATGTTAAATAGAAAATTGAAACTTTGGTGGACCCTAGTTGACCATGATTAACCATGGGTCCATTAAACCCCAAAATCCTATAGGGAAAATTAGTTTTTCCCTTAAACCTCAACATGGATCATTCAAACCAGCCTTTGAAACATCTTTCAATGCATTCTAAATATCATTTAATGCAAGAAGACCTTACCATTATATGGGACCACCTCCATTGGCTCAAAAATATTATTTTGAACTTGTTGGACCTAACCCCAACCTCTAGATTGACTTGGTTGGTCAAGTCCACCATGGTTGAAAAAAATTAACCATACACCCTAAAAAATATAAGTTCATGTCACGACCCAACCCGACCGGGATGGATCCCGCTCGCATCGGGCCGCGACATAACCTTTGAAAATCCAGGATCTAGCTTTGGAATTTGCTTCAGAACTTTCTTCCAAATATTAAATAGACAGAAAAACACAGAGCTACTAAAAACATCCAAATACAGAATAGTTCATCTATCTTTTCTTTCATCAAAATAATCATATACAGATACAGTACATGGCTTACAGACAGAAAGAACATAACAGAACAGAAAAGTCATGACTGTACAAAAATCAAAAGTACAAAATACCTAATCACTGATCAGACTCTGAACTGCTAATCCAAAACTTCCTTCCCTTTTCCAGAACCTGAAAACCACGTAGAAAACAAAGATGAGCTAACAGCTCAGCAAGACATCACTCACCAATCCAAATCATCAGAAATTCACATCAGAAAATAGCCGTACGGAAATCGTAGAACAGATACTTGACAACAGAAATCAAACAACTGATATAGAAAACTGAAGTCATTTCAAATAAGAGTTCAGAACAGATATCAATAAAGCTTTAATGTCACAGAGCAGACAGAATTGGACGGAATAACCAGAATCGTACAGAAATTAGATAAAATCATATTCATATCAGATTCCCTGACCCTAACAGAATCTCAATGGATTCTGGCCTCTTATGCCTCCCTTCCCAGACACTGATAGAATCTCAACGGATTCTGGCCCCTTATGCCTCCTTTTGTGCTTATAGCACCAGAACAGAACAGAACAGATATTCAAAATTCTAGAACAGAACTTATTTTCATATTTCAGAGCTCATTTTAGATTTCCCAGACACAGACAGAATCTCAAAGGATCATGGCCCCTTATAACTCCTTTCTGATAGCATACAAACACTTCAATTCATTTAATGTATCAATTCAGAAAAATCAGAATTCATACGAAAAATCAGCGGCATAACGGCAGTATACGGAATTTACACAAAATTCACAGATTCAGAAATTTACCAAATTACCACAGAATATCCACAACAACATTATAAGACTTTTACTGTACTGAAATAACATTTTTCAACATCCTGATAACTTGCAAATCAATTAAAATGTCGTAGAATCCAAAATATACGGTAAAAATCTTCCAGAAAATACTCAAAATGTGCACAATTATCATCTCAGAAACATACCAAAAGTTATGCGGTAAAATCTTTGTTAAAAGAAAATAATACCAGAAATTTGCTAACGGAAACAAAACCCGGAACAGAAAAGTCATCAAAATTCTCGTTTCTGAAAATTGAGAAAGGCGGAATGTGACTTACCTCGAGTCGGTCAACTTTCCCAACTACGACGACGGACGAAAATGACGGAAGTCGCCCAAAAATCCACTTTTCTTCTTTTCCCTTCGCTTTTCTCTCTCCTGGACTTTCTCTCTCTTCAAAACGACTTAAATCAGATATTTATTAAGCAGGATCGTTCCGGACGATGTTCCCGATCGTCCCGGAATGATCTCCTCTGGACCAGATCGTGGACCAGATCGTCCAGACGAAATTAAATGCCAATTTCATCGTCCCGGGATGAAACTCTCGGGTTCGGTTTGTCCCGATGGTTCGTTCCGATTGTTCCAGGTTCGTACAAACGAACATGCAGATTTCTTCGCAATCTGTACTGATTGTCCCGGGACGATCCACTTTGTCCCGGACGATCCTGGGAGGAAAACAGCCTTTACAGTTTAATACTTTAGGATTTTTCAAACCAAACCAAATCTTCAAAATCATTTATTTGCAAGTCCAATGCATCTCACCCATCTTGAGTTAAACCATGTGGTTTAACTTAGTCAAAATCCCATGCATTGTCAAACCCCTCACATACAATTGTCTATTCACATAATTACTCACATCATATTTCCAAACACTTGGCTATTAATTTCTAACATTAAAGCTACACTCCCTTGAAGTCCAACTCATCACATGTTGACTGGTCAACTTAGTCAATAAGTCAATAAAATAAAAAAAGAGTGGAAATGGGACAAAATGAACAAGCCACCTCATATATCCCATTTCCCTCAAGATTTTTCTACTTAACCTATTCAAATCCACCCCAAATTATCCCTAAAGTAGTCCTTAAAATCAAACCAAGCCATGGTTTAGCCTAAAGAGGGAAAATGTGGTCCCTTCCACTCACATGAGCTAAAACATCATACACTCTCCCAAGCTTACATCTCTTGCTCCTAAACACTCCAACTAGGTGTCAAACATTGAAGGGTTCCCTCCGATCAATCACTACCATCCATTCAAACCCTAGGGCTCAAAGTCACCTAAAGGGTCCTAAAAACCTCATTCCATAAAATTTACTTTTTGTAAGCTACATCAGTCCCTAAGTTCCCTCTCTTATTTCTCTAGAGTATCCTCCATCTTCTCCAACCATTTCCTCACCATTCCATGGCCTCCAAAGCCCATATTAGTGAAAAGAGAAAGAAAGAGGAAGTTTGGATATAACTTTCAATATAGCCCTATTCAGCTCTCTAGGTCTTCTAAAAAGTTAAAGAAGATCTCTCCAAGAAAAAATGAGTCCAAACATACAAATGCGAAGTTATGTGTATTTTAAGTTTGAAATTCATTTTTAAACTTCTCTAAATCCTCAATGCATGGAGCCTCCAAACTTTAGGCATTGAAGGATTATGTTATAAAGAGCTTATGTTTTAAATTTAATCAAAATCGGATGGTTGGACCAAACGTTATCGCCATTTCAAGTTTTAATTCATTTTTTAACTTGTGATCATGGTACTATTTGGACCATCCGATCACGCATTATTCGTAATCAGACAATTAAGATCACGCCAGATGAAATAGTGCATTTAACTAGATCTGAGATCGCTTATATGGTGTAGTCTTAGTTGTATGTCCGATCCGTGCATATCAGATGACCCAAATCGCTTGCTGACGTGATTAAATAGCACACAATCACATACCACATGTTCCATATGTTGTGCTTTGCCATGCTGCTACGTGTATTATTGCACCGTCAAATTGCCACAAGTGCACCACGTGTACCGTTGCATGTGTGCTATGTGTCCAGACGCCTTTTTAAAAAAAGGAATTCTAAATACATTTTTAAAGCCCAAAACATCAAAATTCACAAAAAGAAAAATCCAATTTAACTCAAAATAGAGTGATCTTAGGCTCGTTGGAAAGCTCTTCAGGCTTACTTTTTTTTTTAATTAGTTTGGAAAAATGTTGTTGAATGGATTTTAAGAAAATTAAGCTTAAATAATATTTTATTTTCTCAAGATATTGTGGTCCATTTGAGCTCTAATTTTGAAAGTTGATTTTTGAGCATTTTATACTCTTCCAATAATTTTTTTACAAGTTATAGTATGCTCAAGATTGTTGTAAAATGAAATTTTCAAGGTAATGAGTCCATTTCGGACCCATAAATTCAAAAATTCACAATTGTCCATAAATTTGAATATTCATAATTTTACTTTGATTTTATGTGGTGTGCTTTTGTATGTGTGAGGGTTAGCCAACCCAAATTTCAAATCCATTGGAACACTTGTGACACCTAAGAAAAAAAAATTAGGATTTTTCTAGAAAACTTAGAAAAAATCTAGGAAATTATACACACACTAATATGGGTAAAATTCTAAAATAATGAACTTAGTTACAATATGAACCTTAAGCTTTAATTTCACTAAGTTTGGACTACATTTGGTCATAAAATTAAGCAAAACAAAAATCAACCCATTTAAGGGGCTAAAACATCAAAAAGTTTTAATAAATCCAAATTAAATCTAAAAAATATAAATGATAGCTCAAATTGTTCATAATTAAATATTAAATCTTGATAAATTAAAAGCCCCATCACTGGTCTTCAAATTTAGCCTTAATTTAATAATTAATGAAAATTTATAATTAATTAAAATAAAAAAATAAAAATTATTAAAAATATCAAATAAATTTCAAACTCTTGAATACACTTGTACAGGTCATTACTGATATTTGGGAGGGATTTCAAGGGGTTTGGAGTAAGTTTGGTGCAAGAATGACATCTCTAATTAACAAATTAAATAATTCAATTAAATACAAAAACATTAAAAATTCATAACTAATTATAGACAACTTAAAGGCACTAGACTCCTCTCATGGTCTAATATTTATTAAAAATAGCAAATCTCCAGAATTTTTTAAAATAAAAAGTCAACATTTAGGTAACACTTAGTTCAAAAATACACCTAAACTTTGAAAAATTATAACTAATTGTATAAAATTCTAAATCAAACGAACCTAGTGTCATTTTATTCAACTTAGGGTCTAGTATTTATAAAAAATAAGAAAACTCTAGAACTAAAGTAAATAAAAAAGACATATAATGGACCCTTCACTTAATATATTAAAATATTCAAAAAATATGAAAAATTAATAAATAAACCAAATTCAAGCAAATCAATAATCTAATTAATCAAATCAGATAACCAATATTAAAACACACAACCATTACACCAATTTTGTTTTTGGGATGTACAACCTCAAGCTTCAGGGCTATGTTTCCTAAGGAGGCATTGGCCCTCAAGCCCGTTGGGACAACACCACGAATGAATTTAGTGGAATGCAAACCATAAAGTTAATAAGATATAAAATAATTGATTGAACCAAAATCATTAATACAACCAGCCACCTTTGATGAAGTTTTTAAGGACTACCTCTAGTTGTGGGGCTATGTACCCTAATGAGGCATTGGTTCTTCTGCCTATTGTGACAAAGCCACGAACGAATTCAATGAAGTGTAATACATAAATTATAAACTCAATTAGGTTAGTAACCAACCAATTAAAAAAATAAATCCTTAATGCAACTATATCAAAAAGGTTTTTAGGTTAGACTACCTTGAGTGGCAGCAGGACTATGTGTCTTAAGGAGGCCTTAGTCCTCGAGCCTATTGTGATAATGCCACGAACATGATGATGGAAAATATTAATAATAAAAAAAAAACATTAACAAGATAATCATGAACTTAGACAAATTGATCAATAAACTAAATCAAATATAACTTATGGGTAACTCGGGCCTGTGAGGCTATTAAGTTAGCCCCATGAAGGGTGAAATAAACATTAGGACCCTGGTATAAATAAAGACAGTTATTAGTCAACCAAATAACTAACCATAAATAACGAACATGATGATGTGTGGTTTGGAGGTTCTATTTTGGAGAGCATAAGTGTATTAAATTTTGAGGCTTAAGGATTAAAATACCTAATTAAAACTTAGTACTTCAGAGAACTAACAATTAATCAAACATAACACTTAAAACTCATTATAAAATGAACACAAAATATCAAACTTAAACTCAAAGTAAAATTCCCTTGACCTACAAAAAACTAAAAGAAAATATTAGAAAACTTCAAACGCCAACCCATTTAGGATACATCCAAACCACACATCCCAACACACACACAATAGATTGCATGCTAGGATAATCAACTCTAGTTTTAAGCTAGGCCATTATTCCTTTAAATTTGCTTTTTGTGTGATGTGGATTTTTTATGGATTTTACACTGATTTCATTACATGCTGGTTATTATAGTTTGATGTGTTATATGATGCCATGTTGTTGTATTTTGCTTTGATTAATTGTTATATGATGTGATGGGCTCTATATTTCTACTAGTTTAGAAATGATCTGGATACTAACAGAGTTTTCTACAAGTGGTCATGCTTTTGAAAGGCTAAGAAAAGGGGGGCTAACAAAAATTTCATAACCAAATTTTTTGTAGGTGCTACATATGCTAAGCCCCCTAAAAAAATAAAAGAGCATGGACAAGTGAATGTGTTGGCTCAAATGCGGGTAATGAAATTATAAATGCTTATGATTTTAATGATTCTATATGTGAACTGCTTAAGATAACGTGTAGATTGTAATAGAGTTATTTATTTTTTCATATATAATTTTAAATTTTAAACTTTAAAGAGTTGAGAATGTTATTTAAAATGGGATGTTTAACATCCATTTTGGGATTCAAAGAGGAAGGAAACACCCCTTCGAGGAGGGGTTCTTTTCATTTGGAATTCAAATTAGGATGACTTGAAATCCAAAGAGGAAAGAAACACTCTCTTGGGGAGAAGTTCTTTTTAATTGGATATCCAACCCTAATGGATCCAAGGAACCTAAAGAAAGGAACTGAAAAGGCGAAGACAAAAACATTCTATTTTAAAAATACTTGCATCTTTCTATAGAATTTGAATATGGTTCATAGTCAGTGATTAGTCACTTTTAATTTCTACATACCCTGGATTGTAAGTTAAGTGGAACTTGCCACGCGTATAAGCAAACCCACTTCTCTTGTAGGAATATAGTATCATTAAACTCATACTAGAGTAAAACTCACAAAGTTGATCACTAGTATTAAGTAAGAACAAACATCTAAGCATATATATTTCTCATATTAAGTATCTAAATAGAATCTTAAAAATGAGCATTAGTAAAAAAATAGCATTTATTTTATGCCTTTCATTACAAGAATTTGCACTTACACTTTCCCAAAAGGCTCAATCTATTTTCTAGTGAAATAACACACATAAGAGAAACCAATTATGGCAAGCCGAGTAGAATTGGATGTTAAACCTTAACCCCTATTTCACCTTGCTTTCCATCTAACATCTCTCCTTTTGGGTGTCCCACTAGGAACATAATAAGACACTCACATTCTACTCTCCTTCCTCTAAATAAGTGTACTTATTCACCTTGTAACTCAGAAGAAAATAATGACCTCCCCAAGTTTCCCAAGAAGGTCTATCAACTCCTTAACCTTCTCAACGATAGAATTAGCTAGGGTCCAATCTTAGACCTAATTCATTGATTCTATTTCCTTGAAGGGGACATGGAGCAAATAGGGAAATATGGAAACATTTTAGGTGACTATCCTGCAGCATTATAGCCATTTGACCCTTCACCTCCACAAAAGCAATGGAGTTATGAGAGGCCCCTATATAAAAAAATCCATTTACATAAAAAGGTTAATATTAGGAAGGAAATCACATCTCCTTTCTCTTTCTTTCCCTCCATATACTATAAAAATAATGAACACAAAATTGATGCAGGATCTAAGCCACGCCAACCATCAGAAGGTAAGCTCACCCTCAAAAAAGTAGGCTCAAGGAATACCACCATCTCAACAGGCAAAACTAATATACAAGACTATGCATAATCCAAAAAATCCACTCGCTTTATTTATAGGAAGAAACCATAAAGTGTCATATCAAAAGCTATAAAATTGAAGAGATACATCAGAATAAATGCACCACCTACAATCATGAATATGATAAACATCATCATGGAAAGACAATTATCAGATCATCAATAATAAAATGCCTAAATAGTTGTTAGATTACTCCCCCCCATTATGACAAGCTCTATAAAGAGTAGCATGTGAGTCCTCAATAGAAGGTGGGTCTTAAGTTCTCCAGCACCATAGGAAACTATAAGCACCATGTGATTAACCACTGAAGGGTGTGTACCCTTCTTTTTGTGATAAGCTTCATAAAAGGTAGCACATAATCTCCTCAGTTAGTAAAGTCTCACACCACAAATGATGGAAGTGAATAGCCTTGAAGGGTGACTCCCTCTCCTTTTAATGTGAGAAGCTCCATAATAAGGGTAGAGCGAGGATCCCCTTAGCTAGTTAGTCTTAATGGTTACCCCCATATAAACCACGAGTTTGGCACAAGGAGTGGCCGATCATAGGCTTTGCACACATATAACAAACCAACTAACCACTGAGTCGAGAGGGTTAACTTGCATTATAAATAAAAGAAAATATAAATTCTCAATTTCTCATAAAAGCTTAATAGGCTCAAGGTTAGTATGCAAAATCTAACAAGCATTTCCACTCATATATGAGAAAGTGTAAAAAATAACTAAGTAACAAAAGAATATTTTTATATATATACTCGTATTACATCAAAAGTATAACAAATTTATAAAATCAAGGCTTATGTGATTATTTATTGGTTGCACTCATACCTGCACTATCTATTTCACTGCCACTATCAAGAAATTCTATGAAGTAAATAGAAGTATCCTCAAAATTGGGATGGAGTTCGCCTCAAGCCACCAACATTTCAATGCAGCTAGTGACCCCATCAAAGTAGTGGTAACCTAATAAATGTTCAAAATCGCTATCGTGAATAATGTCGAGTACCTCATCAAACTTTAGAATTAGTATGATAATGGATGCTTTAGCATTTGTGAATGAGCGCAACAAACTTAACAGTAAATGCCTAATCCAAGTCCTTGGCCTGATCCATAATCGACGCTACTACAGTCTTTACTGAGTCTAATTAAAATTGGTGCCAACTCTTTCTCCAGATGATCTCCTCCTCCAATAGATTCAGCTCCTTTGTTATATTAGTATGCCTTTTTCTCTTCTCATCTTGATCAACTTGGATGAGCCTCTTCATATCATTTTGTCGATCAGCTCTAGCAACTAAACTAAAATGATACTATCCCAGAAGAAAGAGCTTCTATTTGGAATTAGCCAATAAATTTAGGGGTGAGCATAATAATCCATGAGAATCCAATTTTTTATGTTTGTCTCCAAAGAAACATTAACAAAAAGCTTGTCATTCTAGAAGCACCAACTGGATATCCAATCAGGACCCTAATCTTCACTTCATAAATCACTCCTCATTAGAGGGCGATACCTCATCATCATCAAGTGGGGTAAAACACCTAGATTCCTCTAAAGCTTCTATGCATTTTGTATGTTATTCTCTTTTCTTATATTAATAGCCTCACCTAGTTGATAGCTCAACTGGGACTTCCTCCATGCTAAAAGATTTTGCAACCTCATTTTTCCTCATAGGAGAGGAAGGATGGCTCAACCCTTCAGTTGCACATGATCTATTAGCCACTGGCACCTTAGAACTTTCCCCAACAGTAATGGCCTTCCTCTTCTCTGAGTTGACCTCATGGTAAACTTCAATATTAATAGAGGAAGGCTACTTCTTCAACCTCAATATCATTATCAAAGACTTCCACAAAGATGTAAGGTTCATAAAAAAGTGAAATCCATGACCTCCCCTAAAAAGACATATAGAATATGAATAAGGCAAAGACTTTGTCTTATCAAGACAAGTGAGTCACTTACCATATAAAGTTTAATGAAAACTCTAGTTGCGACATGATGTTGAATGATTAATGGTTAATTCTTGATAAGCCCCAATACTACCTCCTCCTTAGAAGACAGTTCTGGAAGGGGCAACTTCTTCTTCTTCAATGTTATTGGTGTAGTCGACACCTTCCATCCCAGTACATATAGAAACACAATAAACTCTAATATTTAGTTTAGCTCCTTATTTTCTAGACTTAAAATCTTGTTGACTTCATCCAAAAACATATTGAAGCACTATTAGGATGCCTTCAATGTGAAAACTTTCCTAAACAAGTTCAACGACCATGACAAACTGCATTCCCTTATAAAAGAAGTAAATGACATAATCTACACCATAGAATGTGGCAAGAGTTGAGCAAGAATGACTTTATAGAACTTTAGAACCTCCTTTATCTTTGCATAAAGAAGAAATCACATCCCTAATGCCAAGTGATCAATGAGTATGACAAATTCCCCATCCAGAATAGAATTTATATGCTCATCTTCCGTTACTGATCTCACTGCATAGTCACCATGAGAAAAATTAAAATCTTGAAAGATGTACTCAATGTACTCATTCGTAAGGTGAGTCCTAGGTAGACCTTTCTCATAAAGAATATACTCATACATTTAACAAACTAGACATTTTAACAGAGTTATTCATGAATAATATAAACATAAGTGATAAATCATAGATCCCTTTCTTAGGGCCCTACCTCTCTTATTTATAATTCAAATCTAAAACAAGGAGATCAGAATATCACAAATCAAATTCAATGTGAAAGTATACACCATTTCCTCTCATCATTATAATATTTGAAGAACCATATTGCACTCAATCCTAACCACTGTAGTGATAATTCTCAAAATCTATGGCATGCCTATCACCTCATAATATTCGATAAAAAATTTAAAAAAAAAAAAAACTTTTGTGATTCATTTCAAGAAGTCAAAGCTTTATTCATGAAAAGGAAATCACATCCAGGCTAGTAGACAAATATAATAACTCGAAAAAAAAAAAAAAGAATCAACCCATATGGTGACCACACTAACTATGCTTCAACACCGACTATTTTTCCATAATCAGTGCTAATCATCTATCATATTGTAGTCAATTTTAAAATTTCATTTGAGCAATTTTGTTAAGCTTATATGCTATTACATTAAATGAAAAATAGCCTTAATATTGTATTGTTCAATCAACATTTAATATTACATGATATATATATATATATTCTACTTTATAAAACACATAATTATCTTAATTAAATCTTAAAAATCAATTAGAATTAACTAGGTTTATTTAAAATTTAAACTAATTGTCTTGTATGATGAATATCATACTCTACGGTTAGTTTCTAAAATTAAACCTAATTAACTACATTTTGATTGAAATTACTAGCATGAAAAAAATTGAATTGATCATATTATATCACCAAGAAAATAGTTTTTTTTTAAAATAAACTTAGGGCTTCAACCAATAAGTAAGTGCACTTAACATAAAATTGCCTTAAACCAATAGTTTTTTTTTTTTAATTTGAGATGAAAAAATTTTATGATCTTTTTGCGATGTAAATATGATGGATTTGCGAAGGAATATTCACTACAATTATGAGATAGAAAATCCACCACAAATTCATCGCAAATCTAACACTAACTGACCTATCTAACTGACTGAGTATACATCTATTTCATTTGTTTTGTTTCTACGTCTCATTCGATTTTAACTCTAGTGCTTCTTAGCCTCCTTTGATGACATTCCTTTTCATGGACTATCCTTCTTCGATGAAAACATTTGCATTCTTGTTGCCACCTTTCACGACGTTCTTTCTTGTTGCATCCGAAGTGTCCACCTTCGAAGACTTTCCTTCCTATCGCATCCGAAGTCACACCTCCTCTCACCATTCTTCTCTCACATTTGAATTCATGCCTCCTTCTGAACGACAAAAGCTTGGTCTTGCAAAGGTATCCATCTTTTTTACTTCTGTGCACTTCTTCGTCCAAATCCGTCAAATGAACAGTCGAATTCCCTCCCTGCCGCCAAGATTTTTTGCGAAGGTATGATTTTTGCTGATGATATTCTTCTTATTAATAAGATTACAGGGGGATTTGAAGATAAACTTGAATTATAGAGTTCAACCTTAGAGTCTAATTGTAAGGATATTGACTTTGGGAAATTAAGTCTTTAATAAGAGCACACATTTTAGATATCTTAGGTCTATTGTTCAAAGTGATAGTTGTGATGCCCCAGATATCAATAGTGAAAGGATTCGTCTAACATTCTGATCGAACTCCATTCCAGTTGTCTTGCTCGGACCTGAAAATTTTTAACCACATATAATGAGCTTACAAAGCCCAGCAGGTCACCAAAGCCTACAACTGAAATCAAAGCACGGCGATGCTATCAATATGCAGGTCAATCAAATCAAGTCAATCAATGGTCAATGAGTCTATGCAATGCGAAAATCCATAGTCAATAAAATCAAGTCTGTACAGCGGAAATCAAATCAGTAGTCAATGCAGTACGGAAATCAATAGTCAATAATCAATACAACGGTAAAAACATCGATAAATCAATACGCCTCAGCAATCAAATCAGTAAGTGACTGGAAGCCAATATCTATCCATCGTAGCAGTGTCTATCAATCAATACTATCAGTTCAATCAATCGTGTCGTCTAGTCAATTCGTTGTATCTATATCATCTATCAAATCAATAGGATGTCTGTGTCAATTAATAGCAATTAATAGCATCAATTAATTCAATAAGAGACTCATGTCAGAACGTACTCTTGCAAATCAGTCCATCCAATTATTTAATATCAATATATCAATATCAATATACAATATTCAATGACACTACGACAGATTCAATAATGACGACGTACGATGCTACAATAGGGAAATCATCTCAATCAATAGAGCACTTTCCAGTCAATTATATCTATCAGCAGGGAAATCCATAGAACAATCGAATCAACTCAATAAATCAACCTAGCAATTGAAAACAAAT